>NW_027656054.1:0-192362 GCF_964235325.1 Thermobia domestica
ATGGGACGTAAAACTCAAAGATATCATTTCACTTTTCTAATTCTTGAACAACTGACAGAATTCCTCAAAAGTTTGCCTGACAAAGGAGCTGTCATTCTAGTTCCTGATTTCGTCACTAGTTAGCGCCATATTACAGGTCGATTATTATACACTAATCAATATTCACAATAGTTCGCTTGACTGCCATCTAGTGTAAGAACAACAAACTATTTCAACGCATGGTGTATGATACAGAATCCTCTTTTTGTGCACTTCAGCGTAAGCACTAAACTCCGATAAACAAATATTTGTTAAGTGATGAGCAAATACAAGACCAAGACCAAGACCCGGGTGGTCTTGGTCTTGGTCTTGGTCTTGCACACCCAGTCTTGGTCTTGGTCTTGGTCTTGCATGCAAGAGTCTTGCAAGTCTTGCATTTAAGAAATCTCATGCTTTGCATATTTAAATTTTACTATGGATATAAGGAATAATGAACTCTACAATGCGCCAATAGTAACGGAAATATAATGCATGTTTCTAAATGTAATGTAGTTTAACTTTGTGTAAGTATCAAGATAGTATACAACATAGGTGATGACCTTTCCTTTTTTAATGGGTGCCCACGATTTACTACTTGTAAGATATGCCTAAATCACAACGTTTCGTAATCTGTTTATATTTTTTAACAGATCCAACACTCCACTGGTTCCCAAACTGGGGATGCTACCCCTGAGAGGTATGAAAGAAAATCAAGACAGCACAGATTAATGAAATACCATGAATAGCAAAATTACTTTTACACTCTAAAGGCGTCAGATTTTTTTTCTTTTCAACCACGATTAGTTAATCTTTGTATCGAACAAACTTCCAACTAAAGGTTGAAATTTGGTTTTACTGATTGTAATATATAATATATTGGGCATAAACATGGATATTACGCAAAATATATTTTTAAAAATTGGAAGTTTTCGAACCTTGGGGCATGGAGAAAAAAGGAGAGAATTAGCTGAATTGAACGGAAACGAATGAGAAGGTATTAGAAATATTAGCAATAGGGGAGAAAAGAAGAAATTTAGATGTAATTAAGAAGAGGAAGAGAAGCTGGGTTGGGACATTGGCTGAGGAGGAACTGCATATGAGGAACGTGTTAGAGTAAAAATGAAATGAAATCTTTGAGTTTACGTCCCACGGTTATGCCGATTAGGCTAAAGAGACGGTGATAATGAGAGATGAGTGAAATGGTGGAATGAAGAAAGTGGAGGAAACGGGAGAACCCCGAGAAAACCCACGAGCACGGGACCCCAAGCCCAGAGGTGAACGCTCTACCACTGAGCCACCGCGCCCCCAACGTGTTAGAGTGTATGTGTAAGGAAAAAGAGGGAGTAGAGGAGACTGTAGTTGAAGGAAGGTATTAAAACAAAATTGCTACTTAAAGACGAAGAGACTAGCTGAGGACCACCGTACATCGAAGCTTCTCAGTTGCAGACAGTGACCTGCCAATAATAGCAGAAAAGTTATGATGATGATATGTTTAGCAATGTTGGTCAAAAACAGAAGAGAGAAAATTAAAAAATAATGATTATAATCAAACCTCTTAATGATTTTACAATAATTTGAGTGAAAACTGAAAACGACTCAACTGCATATGTCTTAAAAATACAAAATAACGGCATCAAACTCTTACGTTATTTGAAATAACTGTACAAAATCATTCTCTCTTGAGAATATGTATTATTTATTGTTGTATAATGTTATATCACTTAATCCTCGATGTGTAGTATACCCAAGGAGGCTAAAAATTATATTGATAGACAATTATTTAACGGATAAACAATTATTTAACGTATAAACATCCGCCCATGAAATCAAGATTGCGTCAAGTTTTTGTCAATGTTCATGAAAATGTTTATTTCGATATTACTTTTACGAGCACCATTAAAAACAACAACGGATGCTTGAGCCCCGGAGCCAGCCTACCCATGTAGTCGACACCTATGGTGTAGGGAATTACTGATGTTCAATACTATATTTCTCTTTAGTTTTGGAAAGGAACAAAAACCTCCACCGAGAGGATTCCAAAGGCTCTCCCACCGAGAATCGAACCGGGGACCGCGTACACCAAAGGCGCACGTACTAGCCACTTTTTTTTTAAAAAAAAAACTTTTTATTACTAATAGAGTGGATACATACGATCATTAACACAACTGCAGAACAATATAAATATATACAGCTAATAATACACAATGTAACTCAAGGGAAGAGAAAAAAACTGCTTATGGAGCATATATACAAGTTGTACATTTTGTGCGTTTTTTTAAGAACGTATGTAGCATATACACAAGTTTTACAAATGACTAAAAACTCATTGGAATAACAAAGGAGTACAAATATATTATGCATATATGGTATTGTCGAGAAAACGAGCAAAAGTACAAGTTTCATAATGGAGCTCATTTTGTCATAATTAGTTTGAAGATATTCAATATAAAACGAAGAATTACCTGCAGTTTCCACTGAGAGTACATACGTAATTGTTTTGCGCTATAAGCCAGGTAACAGCATTGTGTTTCGTTTTGGGATACAGAGAATATTCCGGTCGTAACAGGAGATTGACCTCGATTGAGCGACGAGGTTGGCGCATAATAGACCCAAAATCGCTGCAATTGGTACCAGATTTGTTTGCTGTTCACACAAGTTGTTAATCTATGACTCAAGGAATCAGCAGCACCGCAGAAAGAACATATTATATCAGCACTAAACCCACATTTATTTCGTTTTACTTTCGTATCTACAATGTCATTCACTACTATGTTACAAAAGGATTTATTTTTTGATGTTAAATATTTGAGTGTATATTACGAAATATTATATGCCAATTGTATTCTGGTTCTCTTTCTATTAATTTGCACTGGTGATAACTGTTGTAGGTGGTGCATGTACCATTGTTTACTTGTTAAAGTCAAAACATCGGGAGTTCGATGACATGAAGATATAGGCACACAAGACATTAGTTAAGTAAGAGCAACTGGAGGGGAGGGAAGCGATCGCCAACGGCAGTGTTTGATCGATCGTATCCAATAAATATCGCAGCAAGTGTCTAGTGGGAGAGGGTATATCTTCAACTAAGGCAGTCAAGTTACGTCTTATAAACAAACTCTCAGTCTTGAACTGCACGTGAGTCATGTTATTGACTCCGTTCGCTACCGATAACAGATGTCATTATAGCGAACACGAAACACACAATTGTTCCACAAAAACCCAACCACAAACACTTTGTAGTTTTTTGCCTGCTGTAGAAGGCAGGGCAAAGACGTTAGCAACATACCACAGTTTACTCAAAATATAAACGTTGAGAAGTCGAGCACGAGACAATAAACATAGTGACCTACATTTATGCAAGAAACTTAAATGCCTGATTTTATTAATGTCAAGGTCATAATTATATCTTACTGTTTCAACAAGATTACTCATAAATGATATTCCTAGTATTTTAATCCTCGATTGAAATGCAATGTCCTGAATTTTACTAAACTCTCAGAATTATATATTATAAGACCGGTGATTTTTTTCTATTCAAGATAGCTCCAGACACTTGGTGATAATTAGCAACACTTTGCATTAAAAGGTTATAGTCATGAACAGAATGCAGGAAAACATTGACATCATCACCATATCCACACACAGCTAGAGGACGTGCAATAACATCAAAACCTGAATCTTGCGGTTTACATCATACAAGAAGGGTGCAATAGCCAAAGGTAAATAATTGTAAGCTTATAGGATCTCCTTGTCGAATACTACGAACTACTTTGATGGGAAGGGTAGGATGACCATTAATATTTAATTTAGTCGCAGCGTCTTTATAGAAGAATTTAAACCATTGTATAATGCGAGCATTAAAACCAAAAACAGTCAAAACTCTCTACAAATAGAATGCTCAATGTTATCAAATGCATTCTGAAAATCTAAATTAACAATAGCTGCGGTAATCTCACAATCTTGACATATTGTAATACAATCTCTAACATTCATTAAAATCTGATATAATAGTCTTACCCTTAACTGCAGCATATTGCAAATCACCCAGCAACTTATTCATATATGGAGCTAATCTAGAAGCCAAACAACGACTAATAATTTAACATCAGTATTTAAAAGGGAAATAGGTCTGAATTGTTCAACCATTGTTGGTTGAGGCACTTTGGGTATAAAAATAGTGACAGCAGGATTGGTCGACAGATATGTTCGGAAGCAAAGAGCCAAGCATTGACCACATCAGTAAGTGTCTGACCTATGACGGGCCAAAGTTTCTGATACAATAGACCCGATATTCCATCTCGTCCGGGTGATTTTCCTGGCTTTGCAGCAAATGTTGCCAACTTTACTTCTTCAAGTGTAAAAGGCACCGTCAAAAACGCATTATCATCATCTGTTATGACGTTAGGAACAACTTCAAAAATAAAATTCTCAAGATCCAGTCCTCGCGATTCACGAAAAAGTTTAAATAATGATCATAAAATACCTTTTGAATTGCAAAAAACATTCTTGCAGTGGATCTCCATCCGGAGTAGAACCGTCTTGATCAGGCGGCGCTTGCCACGCCGGTTTTCTTGCAATACGTGAGTAAGAGAACACTGTTCAGTAACATCAAACATAAGAGCCTTACTCCTAATTTTTACACCTTGACTTGAATCCTATGAAAATCTAAGAGTTCTGCTTTATATTTTTTAACAAGGGGCAACAATGTTCTGTCGGAAAGGCATCTCGTTGAGCCTCTAATAAAAATCCGTAATAAAAATTATACAATTTCAGGCGATCACGAGAGCGTTCACCAGAGTACCATTTACAGAAGCGTATTAGCTTAGGTTTACAATAGGTAGTCCACCATATGAGATATTTGGATACCGTTTTGCTTGCTGTCTCCAATAGTCCCATTTACTCTGAAACAATGTAAGAAATCCCTCATCTGTTAATAGTGTTTCATTCATGTGATAGTAACCACGTCCACGCACAATTTATCACATGAATCTTAACCTTTCATCACTAAAGACAGATGATCACTAAAACAAACAGGATAACGGTATATATCAAAAAGCTGAGATTTAAGAGATTCCGTCAAATAGAATCTATCGATTCTCGAGGCACTATTCTGGCGAATCAGGGTGTACCCCAACAGATCACTGTTCCTTAGTTGCCACGCATCATACAAGGGATAATGAGAGATGAGTTCATCAAGAGAAGCACAATAATTAAACCCTGGGTCCATATCTGCTCTATTCAATACGCAATTCATATCACCCCCCAAAATGACATTGTCTGAGGCACAACTAAAAGATGTCGCAACATCAGTCGCAAAAAATGTGTTGCGCGCACCACGATTATGACTTCCAGATGGGGAGTACACATTGATCATAGTCATACCAAACAAATCACCTCGTATGATTCTACCACTGGGGTGTACATTCGTAAACGGTAACCCATCTTTAACCAAAATCGCAGTACCAAGACGATTATACGTTGAATTGTTATAAACGTGATATGAATCATGTACATTCACCACTTCCGGACCTACCTCTTGCAGAAAAGCCACCTCAATTTCAGATTTCAACAAAAAATCAGAGAGAGCATGATACTGTGTGGGTAAGGATATTCCATTTAGATTAATACTAGCAATGGTTAGAACAATTGCCATGAAAAGGTAGGGAAGGAGACAGACTTGATAGTACATGATGAGATGACGTAGATACGAAGTGGGAGGACTGACTCGGAAACACACTAGGAAACATATCATGTCACACACACAAGAATCACTAGGTGACAGTGACACCAGAAAGTGGAGACTCTACAGATCCAGAAGCACTGTCTTCTACCGAAGTTGTTGCAACAAGCTGCAATTGTTTGGAAACATTAGCACTAGTTATCCTGTACAAAGCATCACTAGCTGGTTTATCAGGTTTTCTAGCAGATGAAGAAACTTTACCGTCTTTCACTGTTTTCCGTCTCTTCTTATCTTGAGAGGATCGCTCTTTAGAACTACTTTGCGAGGGAACTGAGGCTAAAACGAAGGTATGATTATAAGATGAAATGGATTTCTCACTCTCAGATGGACCACTGTCAATAGTAATAGGAACATCTGCCACATCACTTATATCGTCAGAAACACAGTCAGCAGCGTCAGCAATAGAAACCGCTGGAGGTATCGACTCGGATACAATAATTATAACTGGAGGCGAAACAGAACCTATTGCGGGAGGCAAAGAAACCTCGACAGGTGGCTGATTATCCGAAGTATGCTCAAGTACTGGATTAGATCTGCATTCAGAAGTAGCCGAAGCTACCGATGGAACATTAGCAGTGTCAGCATTCACTATCTCCGCACAAGAAGGTGACACAACTTTATCACTGTCACTAGTTAATGGGGGAAAATCCTTGTCACTAAAAGACGAAGGTAATGAAACAACAGGTTGTACACTCGTAACTGAATTAAGTGTCCGGACTAGGTTAACTTCGGTTGAAGATTGCACTATAGGTTTAGAGTTTACATTACGTCTATCACATTGGTCATATCGATGTTGAGGGCTATTACAAGCAAAACAGGTATGTTCCTGACCAAAATAAGATTCTAACTATCGTTGACCTTGGATTTCAATAGACGATGGAATTGCCTTATCTAACTGTATGTACACCAGTTTCCGCCCAGTACGCACTCGGTATCGATGACTACTATCATAAAACTCGTCCTTGATATTTTTGAAACTACCATATGGTGTCAACACTTTTAGTATTTCTTCATCGTCCAATTCACTTGGCACTAAAGATAATTTAACTAAAGTAACAGGCTTATCTGCAACTTCCACACTCACTTCATACACTCCATTTTCATCAGTATATCGTAATCCAGTACTATTATCTCGAATTATCTGTTCACACAAAAGCTGGGATATTAACTTAACGAACACACAACGTCGGTAATTGTCTAATTCAATACTCACAACTTGGTCATTGCTTAACTTGAAATTGTCAAATATGAATTCATGTATTGTATAAGTAATTGGGCGAGTAGGCACATTACTAAAGTTTACACGCAAAGTATTAACTCGTTTCACTACCATTTAGACGATCAGAAGAATTCTAACTTGAAGTATGAAGGTATGCCGTATAAACAAGCAACAGCGCATTTCGCAGGTCTGCTCGCCACCGCTGCTACAACACAGCCACTAGACCAGCGACCACTGATGCACCGCGTCCATAACGTGTTTCAGTTTACTTTTCGCTTATTCGCTTCCTATGAACACAACTATTCTTCGTATGATTTCCCAGATCCAATCATGGGCCGTCGTAAATGAATCAAATGATGACCAAAGTAAGTCAGACACTCAAGTTTTTATACTTTGTAACAATTCATAGAATCATGCTCTCGGCCGTCTCGTGAACAACCGATTCAGAAAAACGACATACTGTAGCTATATGCTAAGAGGCAGATCGACTCACACGGATTACATAAACCACTGAGAACACATTCACTCCAGCGGAATTTTTACTGGAGCCAAGACATTCAAGGGAAAGATAAAATAATTTTTCCCCTTCCTTTTTACATTCTTAAAAAAATCAAGTAGTACAGGTACTCATGCAAGACTGTTGCGCAAGAGTCTTGGTCTTGGTCTTGGTCTTGCACCCCTTGGTCTTGGTCTTGCATGCAAGACTCTTGCAAAAACTGCAAGACCAAGACTCTTGCGCTCATCACTAATTTGTGTCCTTCCGCTCGTCGCAAATACGATTGGCTAGTGATGTATCACTCCCACTCCCCACGGGGAGGAGCAACTTATACACGTGCATTTTGACAATACTGCCTCGTGTTGTGCAGATTCTTACAGCAGCAGCAGAAAAGAAAGAAGTAAAACTCTAAAGATTAAAAAAAAGTATTTGAATTTAGCTGGTAAACAATTGTTGCTTAGTGAGTAAAGGTTTGCCTTGGTGTTTCACATCACAACACTCGCGGAACCGATTCATTCTAGCCATCTTTCAGACTTTAAAAGCAGAATACCTGTCCACAGTTGAGTTGGCGCCATAATTACTGCGCATGCTTAGTGTTTATTTCTATTGTTTCATTAGCCACACTCGATTGCAGTATTATTAGATAATCCGTATTATATATATATATATATATATATATATATATATATATATATATATATATATATATATATATATATTGTAATTTATAATAATATAGCAGTTTTATATGAAGCTTCATAGTAAAAGTAATAATCAAATCATATGGATTATTTTGCGGAGGAGTACAAGCGTCGGTAGAACAGCAAATCAGCGAGTTTTAGTTTCACGTGGCTTTGTTTATCGCAGTTTAGAGCTTACGCCTAACAATGTGTAGGATCCAAAATACATCACTTTCGATTGAAAACCAAACATAGGTCTCCAGCACTAAGCTTACACTAAACCTTTTAATAACGAAGGAATCATAGCATTAAAAGGGTTTCTCAAACAATTTTGAACACTGTACGTATTTTCGAACAGAAAACTGAACTTTGGGTTGAAACTTATAGTTGTTTCTTCAAATTTGAAGAATTAAAAGGGTATGCAATGGTACACCCTACAATGGGTCTACACACTTCAACCCCTTTCTCTTAGTGTCACCAGGGTCGGCCTAAGGCGTGTGCGACGTGTGGGGGCGCCGAAATGAGGAAAATATAAAAAATAATAAGTTATAAATTCAAATTTTTATGTAATTTGGATGCAAATTAGCCATTTGAATACGCGTGTTAACAACGTTTCTTCAATAAATAAAATGTTGCTTGAATTTACGATAAAGAGATTAGTTCCAAGCAGCACACCGCTCCGTTGTTTTGACAGAACTAAACAGTTACAGATAGTGAGTATAGAAATTCTAAGCTGAATTATATGAGTCAAATACTATGCATTGATTTTCGACTGCAGACGTGATTAAGTAGAGAACAGTTCTCTGTTGTTTTGAAGTGTGTTTATGAAAGAACAGATTAAAAAGTTGAGATTTGTGAAAGTTCCATAGATTTATGGAAATAACAGAAACTTCATGAAAGGGAATGTCGAAAACAGTCATTTAAAAAATTGCAGTAGTGCGACTTGGACATTTCTAATTTCAGAGCCCAGGGATATGATTATGGGGCAAATATGAATGGAAAACACTGTGGATTACAAAAACAAATTAAAAAAGAAAAAAGAAAAGAGTGGTTCTTTCGTACTATGTGGCTGTCACAGTCTAAAATTGGTACTAAGCGATGCTGCAGAAACCTCCGTACCAACAGTTTCTGTTTTGGGAACAATTCAACGATTATTTGTGCTTTCAACTTATCAACAAAACGTCGGAGCAAATTGTAAGTGTTTTTCAGAATCATGTGAGATGTCGTCAGTATTTGGGTCTTCTTTTACACTGAAATAACTTTGTGTAACTTGCTGGGAAGAGCTATTGAATCACTCAAAGCAGTAAGACGCCAGATTGTACAAACCTAACAAGAACTTTGTGTGCTGCACAGGGTACATTATTTGAAGACGAGGTTAGAAGTGAGGCAAATTCCTTGTCCGAAATAATTGAAGATTTTGGTTTCTTATTGTCATTGACTGCATGATATGATGTCCTCTTGAAATAAATATTGATATATTCTAGTAAGATACTGCAATCAAAGGTTTTCAACTTAACTCAATCTCTAGCTATTTTTAAGTCCGTCGGTTACTTTTTGACGAGCTTCCGTGAAAATGGATTTGTTAGTTAGTGAAAGCCAACGAGTTAGGTAAAGATTTGGAACCCGAAGGAAAATGCAAAACACCCCGGGTTAAAAGGAAGAAGAAACAATTTGATTACGAGGTTAATGATGAACCATCGATTGATTTCCAAGAGTTGAATTTTTATACCAGTTGTTGAACTGCTGAAATGGCTGTGCAAGAAAGGTTCGAACAGCTTAAAGCCAAAATGTTAAAACTTGAGTTTCTTTCTAAACTTGATGAATTGCCTAACAGAGAGAACTTGTTTGTTAAATACAAAGACCTAGAAGATCTTCTTTCAGATGGTGATGACAATGATATTAAGGGAGCTGACTTATGCGAGGAGCTGATCTCTATCAAGGATCTCATGCCAAATAAAAGTACTGCCTTTCAAAATTTATTCAAATTAAAATTTATCATCTTCATTTATTGTTTGGTCAGTTAATTCATAATTGTTTTGGGCTCAAACAAAAGTATTACTTTTCGAAGTTTCTTTTTCAATTTTTAAAATTAAAAAGCAGCCTGTTACAGTGGAACCTGGATAATTCGAACCTCAAGGGACCAGTAGAAAAATTCGAATTATACAAAAATTCGAATTAGAAAAGTTTTGTAAATGGTTGAAATAAACAATCAAACTTCAGGTTTTAACATAAATATCATTATTGGAGCTAGTAATAAGTGTTTTAAGTACCATACACTCATTGTAAAACTAGAAAAAACACAGGTTAATACACTTTCACCACAAACGGATTTGAAAGAAAGTTTGTTTCGTTCTTTGAAGCCACCCAGCCACTTGGTGCTAGCTTTAAAATTAGTTTTCCCCAGTTCTGAAGCAAATTGTTCTGCCTTTACTCTTAAAAGGGGTCCACTCACAGGAATCTTCTTATCTCTTGTTTGCTTGAACCACTTTAACACGCATTGGTCTACGTCTGGATTTTCTGGTTCCCTTAACCTTTTGCGACCTTTGACACTTTCACTTTCACAAACCAGAATTTTATCTTTATTTTTCAGATGTGTCGACATTGTGTTTGGAGGGATCCCGAAAGCTTTAGCTATTTCAGATTTTTTCTAAAATCCCTTTCCTACCTCCTTGATCGCCGCTATTTTTTTTCTCCAAAGTCAAAGATTTGTAGGTTCGCTTCGACGAAGCCATCATACACGAGTTCACATAACACAGACGAAATCACAAATGTCGAAACGAATCACACACGACGATACGCACACTACTGCACCTTCACGAATGTCAAAACAAACCACCATCAACGATACACGCACTACTGAACTGTGTCGGGAAGTGCCACTATTGTGGTTTATGAGCAGTAGAGACGTGTGCAAAACAAAACACGCCGGCCAGCGCATTGATGTACGTGCTGGGAGAGGAGTGGAGGGATGGGTGAGATGACCTTCAAGCTGAGTAGCCTGCGGCAGGGGGGGGAAGCCTGCTACAGTACGTATCTTCATCCATTTCTTGGAAAATCCGACCCGATGACTTGACCTCCTTTTAGATTTACACGGGAAAAACTTCGAATTATCCAAATTATAATTCGAATTAACCATTATTTTTTTTAGCATTGTTTGTATATAAAATTCTAGGGACCAAGAGAAAAATTCGAAATGAAGAAATTTTCGAATTACAGAAGTTCGAATTATCCAGGTTCCACTGTATCTCGTTTTTGTTTGATTTTTGGCGGGATAACGCCTCTCAATGTGCTGAACTTGCTGTTCGAAACTGGATCTGAAGACTCGTATGCAAATGTGTGGGCTCGCTATTCAAAGAGATGCAGATGAAGATGGTAAAGACCAGGGTTTCTCAACCTGTGATACAAATACCACTGGTGATGCGTACAACTTACGGCGATATTCATAATTATTCTACACCGTATTTCAAAACAAATGACCTGATTTTGGATGATAATAGTTACGGAACATGGGACGTCCCAGCAAGGAAATGAGTATTGTTTGAATGGGCGTAGTCTAGAGTTTTAGAAAGTTGCCGTTAGCTGCCAGTCAATGCAGTCAGTCAGAAGTAAGATGGTGTCCGCTCAACAGAAGGCGTTTTGTGTGCTGCATTTTTCAAATACGTCCGTAGGAATAAAACGTTCCTCTTTTCCATTATTGAGAAGGACGAATGTCATTGTTACACAGACCCATAGCCAGCCCAAAAATGTAAAGGGGGCCCGGTAGTGGTTAGGGGGGGAAACCGAGCCAACCATATTATAGTTCAGCAAATAGTAACATCAGCAATTCATCACATCTGCTCTTGAATGTTTAAATATTTTGCTTCTATTTAATTCTATTATCCCACTCTACACACACGTATTACGTTAACGTTCTCTAATCTACATGAAGAAAGGTTAATTTTGTTAAATGGGTATTACTAACTACACGAATTAGAATTAAAATATAAATGTTTTAATAGTCCCACATGTAATACTAACATTAAGATAAGGAACGAGAGATGTTCTACTGTGAAATCAGGAAATTCAACTTTACTTAGGCTGTTGTTTAGGATTAACTTGCGAAGTTGCCCTTCCGTTTTTTTAGCAAAATTTTGAAAATATACCTAGAAGAAATTGATAGTTTGATTGCTTGTGTGCTTGATAACATGTAAGTGAAGCGTAATTTATGTGTAATATCTTTTGATAAGCGGTTATAAAGACGGGACTAATTCGCAAGTAGAGGGAACTACTTGTCTCTAAGTTCAGGACGGTTGGATTGTGGATAATATTCGAGTAAACATGCCTGCAAGTGTACAGGGTCTTTGCGCTGGATGTGAATCGACAGTACTAACATTTGTAAAACATGATGGGCCTTATGCAGAGTCGTTCTGATTCGTGATTAGTGCCATACTAAAGAGTTCGACCAACATATGTTGCCTGCAGTAGTCACGCCCTTAGTTTGACGCTAATCATACTTCAAAACGACTCTGCATAAGGCGGGATGTTGCTAATGAGGTTAATCTTTTGAATATTCATGGCTTAATGAGTGAAAGAACAAAGACCACCAACAATCGTTCACGAGTTTATGCTTGAGATAGGAGAGCTCTACAAACCTAAGTACGTACTAAGGTAAGTGCGAAATAGACATAACCTACCCTAAGTAACCTAGTAGTGCGTTATCCCATCTTACTTCGACTTCTCGCTTTCCTCTCAACTCCGCACTCCCCATTAACTACCCACAACCGTGCTCCGCGCGGCCCGCCAGTATCCCCTTTAGCTTAATAATGGCTTTCCATATGTAATTGAGGACAGAAAAAAATGAGGTGTTGGAATAACACAAAATGACTACCACTTTAGCGTGTTACTTGTGTGTCAATTGATTAGCAACACAAAGCCATCGCCTCCCGAGCATTACCTGGAGAATTTGCATTGGTATTTAGCGTTTAATATGAGCAAAGCTTTGCGAAATATCTTTGGCACTTCTGCCAAGTAACGAATAATGTTCTGTTTTCAGTACTCAGTGAGAATAATATTGTTGTAAACCTGTCAATTATCTGACAACAGTTACATAGATAGCTGTGCTTCCATCTATTTTCTTTATCTGTTATTCTTGTGTCTTAGCATATATGAACGTAAAATGGCAGAAATGTTGCCTGTGTTATTGTCCTCAGACGATTCACAGGTTTACAACAATATTGTTGTGACCGATTACTGAAAACATAGAACATTATTCGTTACTTGGCAGAAGTGCCAAAGATATTTCGCAAAGCTTTGCTCATATTAAACGATAAATACCAATCCAAATTCTTTCAGGTAGTGACTGGTTATTTTTGATATGCTCGGAAGGCGATGTCTTTGCACTGAACGTTGCCCTCATACCATCCATCATTACAGATCTAATGACTGTCGTATATTTAGCTGTTAAAAATAATGTTTTCATAGCTCTCCATGTATTCAACTAACTACCATATGTTTGATATTCATTCCAGGCACCGCAGTTCCAGCAAGACCATAACTTGTCTGCCAGCCAGCCAGTCGGGACTAGCACCCACTACAACTGAGGCTTGTTTTCACTCAATTGATGATCCTCCCCATGAAAATGAATAAAGTTTCAAATAAATTGTTAATTAAATAGCACCTAGACCCTCGAATGATAACTTGAACCTCTTATGCTATTCTATCTAACTCTTACCGAAGAAAGGGCGCAACCCTTTGAACGGGTAAACGTTAAAAAAAGTCTTTGCGCTGAATTAACACACAAGTATCACGATAAAGTGGTAGTCATTTTGTGTTGTTTCAACACCTCATTTTTTACAGTGTGGTTCCTCCCCCGTATTCACACCCTCGAGGTAACATAACAGAACACAAAATGAGTAAAGTTTAAGTAGAAATTGATGATTGTAGATTTTATTATGTTTTTTTGTTGAAAATTAGGTGGACGGGTAACTTTGAAGTAATTACCTTGTTTACAATTACAGTTGTATTTTTTAAAAATATTTATACTAAGTTCTTGTTTAAAATCTTAAATTAAACTCCTTTTATATAAATGAACCACTTGCACACTACCAAGAAGACACATACCAAAACAACTAAAGGAAATACTATAATGTTATTGAAAGCTACACTGAGAAAAAAATGTATGCGGCATACATAATATCGTATATTACATTTGTAAATCCTATAGTTTTTCGGACTTAACGTACAGCAAGCGTATAACTGAAAACGCATGTTTAATAATACTTTCTGTATAAGTGTTAAAAAAATTAGAAAGGCCCGGTCCCCTCTTGCCCCCCAGCCCGTAGATACGGGCCTGTTGTTACACGAGGTAATTTTTGTGCCCCTACGACTCTTGATCTGTTTGTGAAAGAGATATAAACCTTCTGAAGCCCATTATCTTTCCTATTTGAAGCATACACGTTTCGTTAAGGAAATAGATAACACTAACTGTAATGTTGTCTACGTCTTTGTCAACAAGAAATATTGCTGCATGTGAATTTTAGCTGGGCCACAAAACGTGTTCAGCTAAAACTTCAAGGAGAATAAGTAATGTAGGTGAAATGTTTTTCTTCAGAAAACATAGTGCACTGCGATTATTATTATTATTATTATTATTATTATTATTATTATTATTATTATTATTATTATTATTATTATAGTTTAGTTACTACTTAATAATTTGTGTTCAGCCGCCACTGAATTAAAAAACCTCGGAATTGGAAAAGATTTTCTTCTTACATTTTAAATAATCTGAGCGAAAACTATATAGAACACAAAATCAAAAGATGGCAAGCAAAAATGTTAAAATATATTCCTACAGTACATTGTAGGTAAAAGTTATCATTCCTGCTATCAGCAGCTAAAACAGTAGAATCAGCTTGTATTCTGAAATAATTAACAACATGAGCATAAATTCCGTTTTGTAATATTTTAAGGCAACATGTTTAATTCAGCCACATTTATTTTCGTATTTTATAAACATTTGAGTCTAATTTGCTAATTTACATTATTGCATGAATACAGTTGAATCTTATTGTATTAAAGTAATTTTTTAAAGTCGGGAATCCTTCAATGGTTACCTGACTGGAGTGCATAAATTGAAACTGAAATATAATCATTATATGCAGTGTACATGCTTTCAAAGAAAGACAGCCCAGTGAGAACGATCCCACGAATTGTTTAGTCAAAATTGTATATGACATTAAATTTTCAGTATATCTGCTGAATGCTCTGGTACCTATCGACATCGTCAACGGCACAATTAGAGGGATCAAACGTCTTTAGAACACTGTACACCCGCCTATAATACCATTGGATTACAGACGTATGGCAACATAGCCCCCGACTTTAGAAAATTGAAACAATGACTAGTTCATTCGTTTGTACTACGTTTGCGCAGTTTTTACCGAAAATATTTTCGTTTGTACTATTTTCCTTATAGGGTTACTTGAGAGGTCAACTGGGGGGCTATCTTGGTGCCAAGATAGCCCCCCCGTATCACAGCACAAAAATTTCAGATACACCATTCGAAAGCACATCGTTTGTACTGTTTGTATCGGAAAGAGTTTTGTTTGTACCCTGATAGTTTTCCAGAAAGCGGGCATGACATTTGGGGGGAAGAGGCTATCTTGGCGGCAAGGTAGCCAAGTAGAAAGGTCTAGGAATGTCGATATAGACACCGCGCTAACAGTAAATTACGTGTCTTAATTGATTGAGCGCCGCAGTATTTTGACTGTCTCCTGGAAAGGGTGAATGAGGGAATGAGGATGAGGCTGTTGTCGTGTTTAAGATGTTTTCGCTGACATCATTAGTGTTTTTGCCTGTTGCAGCTTTTCTTTATAGACAGGACTCACTTTGTATGATTGCGTGATTGGGTCTAGGTCAAAACCCCCACAGCCAAAACCCCCACACTCAAGAAATGTCAAAACACCCACACAAACGGTCATAACCCCCACACAAATGGACAAATCTCCCAAACGCACGAACGGTCAAAACCCCCACAGCCAAAACCCCCACACTCAAGAAATGTCAAAACGCCCACACGATCGGTCATAACCCCCACACAAATGGACAAATCTCCCAAACGCACGAACGGTCAAAACCCCCACAGCCAAAACCCCCACACTCAAGAAATGTCAAAACGCCCACACAATTGGTCATAACCCCCACACAAATGGACAAAACAGCCACACATAGCAACGGTCATAATCCCCACATAAATGGACAAAACTCCCACAAAATCGGACAAATCCCCCACACTCTGAAATGATCGTCATTTCACGACTTTGTTGCGGCTCTTTATGACGCCCAAGAAGAATAGTTGCAACATCAGTTTAAGTGGAATAAAAAATGTTATTAAAAAGTACAAGGGCAATACATGAGTATGGAGGTTTTATCAATTTGTGTGGCAGTTTTGACTATTTCTGCATGTAGGAGTTTTGTCCATTTGTGTGGGGGTTTTGTCCATTTATGTGGGGATTGTGACCGTTGCTATGTGTGGCTGTTTTGTCCATTTGTGTGGGAGTTATGACCGTTGGAGGTTATGACCGACTACCAGTGTGGGGGTTTTGGCTGTGGGGGTTATGACCGTTCGTGTATTTGGGAGATTTGTCCATTTGTGTGGGGGTTATGACCGATCGTGTGGGCGTTTTGACATTTCTTGAGTGTGGGGGTTTTGGCTGTGGGGGTTTTGACCGGTTCCCATCTGATTTCCTTCGGGGAAAATTCATTACACTGGTGTGTGTGGGGGTGCAACGTAGTTCTACAAAAACATGGAAAGCTACATAGAGGGTGATAGGAGATATGGCTCCGAGAGGAAATACCCTCCGAGTCACCACCTGAAACCATCACTAGTTGAAAGAACGATTGCAATTTCAGCCTGTGATCTAACGGTATTTTAAACGGGCCTCCCCCTCTCTACACTGAGAAAGAAATTTTATGTGGCGTACTTAAAAAGATAGGTTACATGCGTAATTTCTGTAGTTTTTGGACTTAATGTACAGCAGACGTATAACTGAAAACACATGTTTTATAATACTTTCTGTATAAGTGTTCCATCTATACGTACTTTCAGTATGAAACAATGTAGGTGGTCAGGATCTCACACACAAATGGACATATATATAACATATAGCTGACGATGGTAACATAAGTATATGTATGTGATATCCGGAAAACTGTTAGATGTCAGACACCCTTAACGGCGTGATGTAACATCTAAGAGCAGTGCCTATGTAGCGTACGGATAACGTATGTTCCGTAATGATTTCTATAGTAAGCAAGAGGATACCGTATAGCTATTTGTACAATATACCGCTGTCCGGAGAACGGATTTTTCTCTGTGTAGTTACATCCATGACGGTGACGATAGATAGAAGACTCATCAGAGTCACATAAAACTTAACTTAATATTATTTGAATTTCATACTTATTTACTTAATTTCTTAAGTAAGTATTTAATTCTTAATTTCAAATAAAGAATAAATGGAATCGTCCTCACCCTCTTTGGAGGCATTGTTTATATTTGAGAATCATTTGAGCACTCCAAAGTCAGTTATCCATTGAAGGACTGCCGAGTTTGAAGATTTAAAAAATTAACTTAAGGAAGTTCTGTACTCCGATTGTAAATGAAAATGCAAAAGAAATTACACTAGTATATTTATAAAAAAGTAAAATAAATATGGCAGAATTAAATATGTTAACTTAAACATATTACAAAACGAAACTTACATACATATAGATAATTATTTTAGAATATGATGTTAAATCTATTTTCTCTTGCTACGGGATTGGAAGTAATATGTTTTAGCTACCAAGTATATTTAGATAACTATTGTAAAATTTCTGCTTGCCATCTATTCAACATATTTTCTATGTACTTTTCGCTTAGATTAACTAAAATGGAAGAAAAAAGATCGTTTTCAATTTCGAGGCTTTTCTTCGCTATAAAAATGGCGGCTGGTGACTATTTATTAAATAGTGACAAGATAATAATAATAATAATAATAATAATAATAATAATAATAATAATAATAATAATAATTATTATTATTATTATTATTATTATTATTATTATTATTATTATTATTATTATTAATGTTGCCTAAAGAAAATCATTTCACCCACACTACTTATTATCCTTGAAGTTTTAACTAAACATGTTCCGTGCTCCGTCTGTGATGCTCGATACTGAAATTCTTGTCGCATCTCACAATTTAATCTTTTTTCTGTAGGCCTATATTAAAAGGTAAGAAGAGTAATCAAAACTTCATCTAATTTCAAAGAGGAATAAAAGTGGATCTGAAAAGGTAGGGGGACGCTTGACGTCATGCCGTCCCCCGTGCCTAGCTTTCCTCATCGTAATTTTTTTAGAAAGTGGGGCAACACCACAGATATTTTCTGTAAGTGGGAAGAAGACGTTCTCCCTCAATTTTACTCCTGATTTAAACTATGATTTAGGGCAGATTGTGGACATCATATAGAGCACAGTCAACAGAGTGATTTATCTTCAGCATAGCGGATTCTACGCAACGTTACTTCTCTAATTGTTTAAGTCTTAATCTGCAATAAATACGTACATGGGCTTCAACTGAGAAGAAGTTAAATTATTTCCACTGTTTCCCCATAGACTGCCAACGTTAGAGTACGTGGATGGAGCACGGAATGAATAATGACAGGTAAATTTCTCACAAGGTACTGTAGCTAAAACGGTCCGGTCTTAGGTGTGTTTCCTGCACTACACGGAAGAAAAAGCAACCCTAAAATATTGACTTCACTAGGTAGGCTTCACTAGGATGTACCAAAATGCTCTGTAATGATGTAACAAACATGTACATACGTTTTAGTATGTATTCAGGAAGTTACAACAGAAGTATACACTTGTAACACCAGAATATGTATTGAATTTATCCTTTCAGTGACAAACAGTAAATATTATACAACAGACAAGAAATATAATAATAATAACAAAATATAGTATTTTGGATTTAGGATGTGGATTTTTGGGATTTCGGAATCTAAGGCCATTTAGCCCTTCACGTTTTGAGGGATGATGTCCCTTGGCGAGCACACAATCGGAAAGGGAAGGAAGAAAGGATTAGGGAAGGAAGGAAGCTGCCTGGGACCTATAGGTTAGGTACCACCCCGGCATTCGCCTGGTGTGAATGAGGAAAACCCAGGAAAACCTCATTCAGGGTGGCTGGCCTGGAAAAGCGTTTTACACTTTTTCGACCGAATGCCCCCACCGGAATAATAAAATATAGTTTCTATACATATGACTGTAAAATGTTCTTGATCAAGCAAGCAAGAAATTTTATCTTGAATCCACTTCCATTTAGCACTACAATTATTTTGTCAACCACAATTAGTAATATTTAGTCTATATTGTAAATATTTTATAATTCTTATACTTTAAAATCAATTTTCAGAGCTCTGGTTGGTTTCTTAAGATAGAAATCTTTGTCTTTCTGGAACCCATTCAGTGTCAATCGTGCGCAGAATCGATCGTATGCCATTTCAATCGTACGCAGTCTATGCATATAACCCACACAGACATAAAATCGACAGGAGTTTATAATTTATAGGAGCACATATTAAACAGATAATAAAAATATTTTATGGTGTATAATTAAAAGGTAAATTAATTTAGGATAGTTGCGTAGGACCGAAACAAGTTTGTAAGCTGAAGTTTTGGCTGTCTGCCAGTTAAGAAAATTTCGATAATATAGCGCATTTCTCGCGCTTACGATGTACGACGACTTCCAATCATGTGGCAGAATGTGATAGAGATAAGAGGCTATTATTTTGAAGGAATGTAACAGGTGTTCTTCTGTGTATGGTGCCAGGTACGAATTATAACAAAGTTTCAATTACTGTTTATCCAGTCCTTGTAAATAAAGCATAATGTGGATACAAACCAAAAAAGTTTTATTTGCATCACCAACAAGAGGTACTGATTTCGTACTCGCATTGAAATTTTCTCGTTCTCATATCTTAAAATAAATCATAAGACGTCTGCAGTCTAAATCAACTTATCGCATTCGGAAACGATTTATATCAATTTCACTCTATCCTTTGATAACCCTTCACTTTTAACCTAATGCGAACATCATTCTGTTGCCATTTATTAATAACGCATGCAGTAGAACAGATAGTGAATAAGGAAATAAAAAAAGGAAAAACAAAATAACTAAATCGTTATTGAATCATTCCAAAAGCCTCGCTACGACATAGTCAGCTGACTACAACCAAAGCATAGAGATTGGTAGCCTATAACTATAACGAATAAAATTACTTTCTACTAGGAAAGGAATAATCCAAATTGATTACTTTCAGAAATAAGCTTCAAGAAATAAACTCTGGAACTTATAACACCGACAAAGGTCAGTTATTTAACGGTGGATACACTGTGACGCCATTGTTTGCTATTGCCGTTTTCTGTAAACCTCATGAATAAACAAGAAACATACAAAGAATCTGGTGGGTTGACTAAGGCAGTAGTGACAAGCTCATAAAACCATCGATGGCGGAATTATTATCTTTGCTGATACATAACGGGTCAATTGTTACTCGTATTCTGCCAAGCAGGAGTTTTTACAATCGAGTTAAGGAAAGATTGCCACTTGTATACTCCGAACCAGATATATCTACAGGCAAGTTACGGATCAATTATGACTCATTGAGTTGATTTTTATTTTAATTACCTTTCAGCAGCGAGTAGTGTCAGAGTAGTGACAAGCTCATAAAACCATCGATGGCGGAATTATTATCTTTGCTGATACATAACGGGTCAATTGTTACTCGTATTCTGCCAAGCAGGAGTTTTTACAATCGAGTTAAGGAAAGATTGCCACTTGTATACTCCGAACCAGATATATCTACAGGCAAGTTACGGATCAATTATGACTCATTGAGTTGATTTTTATTTTAATTACCTTTCAGCAGCGAGGCTGTATGAGAAGGGATCTACTGATTAACGTGGAATCCGCACCGCATGCGCTCCCGCTGGGAATCGAACCCGGGTCTCGATGCCAAAGTCCCGTACCCTTTCATAGTTTTACTGATTCCGGAACGTGAGAGTTGACATCCCAAGCAGCATAAACAGAAATATGACGCCCGTCTCTATCATATATATATATATATATATATATATATATATATATATATATATATATATATATATATATATATATATATATATAGGGGAATATCTATAATTTATTAACAGACCCATGGTCCCCGCTAAAGACTCACGGTCTCCTTAGATACGGATATGCTACGTTATGAGTACACAATTAAAAATTTTTAAGAAATAATATTAAAGAGAATAGATTAAAAGTGTTACTCATCTTGTCCTGAGAAAATACTTAAGTTAACTAAATATATAATTTTGGCAATAGAGTTATCGATTCTTTGACAACAAGAAACGTCGCTGCTTGGAATTCCAAATTATTATTATTATTATTATTATTATTATTATTATTATTATTATTATTATTATTATTATTATTATTAAATTTTATAGACTTGTCACTACTTAATAATTTGTCAATAGACACCACTGATTTATAGTAAAAAAAAACTTCGGAATTCAAAATATTCTTCTTATTCTTCCATTTTAATCTTAGCGAAAAAATCATAAAACATATAATGAATAGATCCAACGCAGAATTTTGTGAAATACTTATATGGAGATACATTGTACAAACGACTTTATATTTCTCTCTTTTGGCGTGGGTTCAAACCCGGCTCACGGGAAGTTTTTTAAACATTTTTTTTTTAAATTTCATAACATTTTTTCATAAAGGTAATATGAAAATAATACTCAAAAAGTTACGCGTGAAGATTTGCTATACGGATATTCAGTAGTTTATTAGTAGTAGTAGTAAAAGTAGGAGTAGGAACATAAGTAGTAGTGGTAGGAGGAGGAATGGGTTAGAGTCCCGCAGGGCTAGTTTTGTTCCACCTTGACCCCCATGATATAAATTTAACCTTAATTGCTTCCTTGTGACCAACTTAAAACAGCTTTCTACGGATAAAATTTGAGAGTACTTTTTTTTTTTTTTAACCAGAATGGTTAGTTTTGTACTACTTTAGCTACATACAATCCATGTCTGAGCGGCAGGTCTGGTCACCCAGGGATGCTTGCCCTCTGTCTGGCGTCGTCACTGGTCTGCAACTCTGCGTTTCTGTATTACTTTTGGTGTAGCACTCACATAAAATGGAAGCATTTGTACATAACTATCATGCTATTGCAATAGACGATGCATCGTTCTGTACGTTATGAAATAAGTTTGTATTTGAATTAGAGCTGTTCGTTCAGCTGTGGTTCTAGCTGGAAAGTTCTATGTGGAAAAATATTTTTTTTTATCTTTGAGTCCACTTTTTTAAAGATCTTGTATCTGCAAATACGTCATTGATATATCTTTTCAAATTACATTATAATTTAAAACTATGAGATTTACTTTAGAAAGGAGTAAAATGAGTAACCAGGCTGTAAATTCGGACCACTGGGTACGGATATAGACAAAAATTATAGTAATTTGGCATCCATTTTTAAGTATGGCAACCAAATGACCATGGGCGGCGATTAGGGGGGGCAAGAGGGGGCAGTTGCCCCCCACTTTTCTGAAGTGGAGACCTAATTTATATAGTTTCATTTGGAAATGTAAAAGTGTGTCCACACAATTTGGAGAAAAGATCTCTGACTTTCCATGACGAAAGTTCCAGATTTCTCTGACCCCTGAATAACTTAAAAATATAGAAGAAAAAAAGAAACCCAGCCTCCACACTCCCCATAGTTGGCCTTGTTCTCTTCCGCTTCTCTTTCTTTCTTTTTTCAATTTTCTTTCCAAACGAATGTAAATTTACAAACATGTGCATTAGGCCGAAATTGATTAGGCCTACATATTACACAAAATATAAAGTTACAAACGAAAGTGTGCAGCATACAGAGTACTTAAGATATGAAAAAAATTACACATTATAATACCAATTACACAGCATTATAATGTTGCCTATAGTAATAAACAGTTCATACATGATTTTACTGATTATTAAAAAAACACACACTATGTAACACACATACATTACTTTTGCTGGTGCAGTTGTTAAATGCAACCCATTTAGAAATTTGTTTTCATACTTTCTCGCATAGTTTTCTTCTCATTGATCTGAATATCCTTCTTGTCGTCTCCGCAGTTTAATTTTCTTCTCTTCTTCCAGCTCCTTTAGTTGTTGCTGTATCTTCCGTTTCTCTCTTTTCGTCTCGTCTCCGGCATTTATTTCTCTTTTCTTTTCCAAATACACCTGATATTGTCTCATTGAACTTCTCACTGAATTTATCATACCTCTTGTAATTATTAATCCTGATGGTCCACTTATTCTCATCACAGAATCATATATGATCCGTTGAGCAACCAGAGATTCTCCTTGTAAGTTCTCAACAATGAGAATTTTATTTATTGTGAAACCACTTTCAAAAAATGCGTTTCCATGAAAGAAGATAAAACACAATTTCATAACTGACCATAAGTCAACGAAGTTTTCATTCCTAAGACTAAGTTAAAAAAAAAAAAACTCATCGAGTCCAATACCATCTCTGTCATTGGCTATGAATTCATTCCAGTGTTCCTTAAATTCTTCAGTCTGAGCTTTCACTGTGAGTTGGAGATATTATTTCTTTGCGTTCTCAGCCACTTGTCCAGATATCCTCTTGGCACTATTCAATTCTTCTAGACAGCGTCTACCCTTTTAAGCAAATATGCCAGGATGCAGTTAGATGTGTATCTAGTAGAAAATTAGTTTCAAAAACCATATCAGAGAACACCGACTCCCTCAATATCATCATTGAGAACACTACATTTTGCATCCAGTAACAGTAAAGAAATCAACCCTATTTCATAAATTCAGTAATTGAACAATGGACCTAAATTGATTTTTTCCTGACTTTCCCTAACCAATCTGCCATTTCCCTGACTTCACCTGATACATTTTTACTTCCCTGGCCTTTCCCTGACTTTCACTATTTTCCAGAATGTGGACACCCTGGTAAAGGTTTTGTATGTATTACTGTTTCATAGAAAAAATAGTGCCATTTGCCGTTGCGTGAGTACGTATTGGTTATTTGTCTTCCCATGGAGTTAAGAAAGTTACAGGAATTGCGTTTTAATTGCAATTCAAAGCAATTAATATTGTAATTGCATATTTCTTTAAATGCCATAGCATATGCTTGCAGTACTTACTGTATTTTATTTTCTAAGAGAAAAAAACATTCCTTTAATGGCATGTGTGGAATTAAAAGTATAAGTTGTTCATTAATCCCCAGTTTCAATATAACTGCTGCAAAACAAGCCTCATTATTCATTACTATGATTAATATTATCCTTTCTATTTATTTGTTTTGCGAATTTATTGTTGAATAATCTGATCAAACAGTTTTCCAGACAGAATTTTAAGATGTTCATGAGCAAGATCTCATATTTCTTCTTACACTTTCGATGTTTAAGAGTATAAAGGGCTAGTACCTACCTGTATTGCTCTTATGAATTTATTTAAAATAGAAATACGATATACGGCATTTTAAATGAAAAAATATAGTACCCTATTAGTTATACAACCTTTCATCAAATAGTGTTAGAAACAACAAGGAAATCTAACATTGATATATAATTGTTCAGATAATGTCTTGCCCCCCCACTTTTAACGTCCAACCGCCGCCACTGCAAATGACCGTGATGTGGATCAGTGACCGTATTTTATACTCGTATAGGTGCTTAGCAAACCCCACAACAAAACTCAGGGGACATAAAACTTCGCACATAAGATGGACTATTGCCATCAGTACAAATATATTCCTAGAAGATATAAATGGTGGAAAAGCTATTTTTGTTACAACAATGAAAAATATATATACTATTAGTTTTCCGTTAATATACAGCCTATTTTAAAAATGTAAGCCCAGCTTGTTGTATACCGTTTTAAAGCTTATTAAATTCTATTTTTTGTGTGAGTCGTATAAAATGTTGAATTATGAGCTATTTTCGAGAAAATTACGATAATAGAATAATATGTTATCTTCAAATCTCCTCTTTCCGATTTTTCCGAAAAGAGAAAACAGCCAGATTTCGCGAAAAGTGCAACAATACAAAAGTGTAGAGTGTCATTTTCTCTTCCAAAAGGAAAAAGATGATCAAAATTGGCCCGTAAATAGCCGAATGAAAGTTTAAAGAAGGTCATGACGCGAGATCCTGAATCCAATATGGCTATTAAACGACCATGAATCAGATCACGTGACCAAAAGAAATTTACTCTATTTTTATTGGGTGATAACACCCAGCATGAGGGCACATATAATGCACACGTGACACAAGCTAGTGCCTAGACTATACAGTAAATTTGCAGAAAGCAAAAGTATCCAGGTAAACAGCTCCTAGGTGAACACAATAAACTCAAACACCTTTACGGCAAAGGAGGAATCTTGCCACTCAACAACACATGGGCAAGACCTCACACACTTTTCTCTATGTAACTATTACATAGAAACATTTTACATTTATTACATAACTTTCTCCAATCCAAAAATTAATAAATAACAAACTCTTGTAGATCTTAAAAGGGATCACGCACTACAAATTTCAATTTCGTGCAGTATAGATGTTAATCACAGGAGGACGTTTGCTGCCATCTAACAGCGAAATGCGTAAATTCTACTATATTCGGAAAAGGAAAGAATTAAAAAATTCGTTATCGTTCAAGAGCTATTGTATGCACTAACGAACAAACGTAAATGATCATGACCCGTTATGACGTTAACAGATTGACTCCGTTATCGATCTGGGCCGAGATAATTGCTCCAACTATCTATTAGAGCAAAAGAGAAAATACACAATTGAAGGGTTTGGTGCAAGAAGGAGGCAACTCCACTTTGTGCCGGTATTGAGTTGCACATTCTATCACATACAAAGAAAAAGGCGCTTCCTTTGTTACAAGAATGAGGCAGCTGCACCCGCTAGTACCAAAGAAATGCAGCAGATGGAGGAGTTTGCGATAAAACCGAGGCTGCTCCAAAACGTTTTTGTTTAATTTGCTACATACTGGAAAAAGTGGAGCTGCCTCCTTCTTGCACCAAACACTTCAATTCAAAAATTAGTGTTCCTTCAAGTGTTATTGTGTGCGCTAATGTCACCGTTACAAATGTATGCCATCGTTACCCGTTAAAAATGTTGACGGATTGTCTGTAATTTATCGTGAAACAAAGTAATATATGTGCTGGGTATCTTTGCGGACTTCGTACTACCTATGGCTTTTCGTCCTTTTGTTGGTTTCTGCCGACACAACATTCAATTATTCATTCATAGATGTTGATAGATGTAAGAACAAGACATCTAACCAGGAGGAAAGTTGTGGGCGAAATAAAAGGATGATGAAGATTTTGCGCGGATATTGGCGCGATAAACTTCCACTATTATATTTTTTAAAACAGAAAATTATTCTTCCCAATCCTGAGCAAACCTTGAATCCACTTCTTTCATTCTTTACATATTCTATTAGTCAGGAGTCTGGTAGGGAATAAATCACTTCTCTTTTTGGGCCTAAAGATCCCATATATTTTAGGCAAAATATTTACTTGTACGCCTTATATCTGGAGAATTACATATAGTGTAGCCAAACCGAAAATATCACTGAACTCGTTATGATGTAGCTATTCCGTAAAAGATATCAAAACTCAATTTAGATCTCGTTCAAAAATTTTGTGGCCTCTGATCAAATAAATCCAATATATTTCATTCATTCAAAAATTCTCCTGTACGCCTATTATCTGGAGAACTATATGTAGAAGCCAAACCCACACTATCACTTAACTGAGTGTTATGTGCTTATTCCGTAAAATATATATATATATATATATGTATATATATATTGTGCCGGTGCTGTGTCATGAGTTATAGCTCAGAATATGAAATAAATAAATGCAACCAAATGGGGATGGAACTGATGCACAACACGGTACTTAACTGTGAAATTGTGGTTGAATTTAAATAAAATTCAAATGTTTCTAATTTAAAAAATGACTAGTAAGGGGAAAAGGGTGAGAGAAAGAGAAAGGTTGTAATAAAAGAATAGGAATGAGCACTAGCCTGATAGATCCATCGAGACTGGCGTCATCCTGGTCATCTGGAATGATGAATATCTGGAGAAGTCTGGATTTTCTGGTAACAGCCAACAACTGGAATTCAATCCTGCTGGACTGCTAGGGGCGTCGAACTCTCTCTGTGATGCGTCTCTACGATGTCCTTTTACATTCCCATTCTACTAATCGTAACTAACAAATGTATCTGCTGCGATAAACCGGCAGAATGGTATTCTTTGAACTTGGAGTCGATGGTCCTCCAATGGTGGGATCCGCTTCTCTCCGTTGATCCTACACCTGTCCCAATCGTGTGTTGAATACCCCCTGTTGTTCTGTTCCTCGTGGTTTTGATCAATTCAAGAATGATGACCTAATCGGGAAGTATCAGGCTGTGCTTCAAGGTACGCGGAAGGGAAAGAAGGAAGCTAGTCAAGTTTATTTAACAAATATGCATTTACAACGAGTGTCTGAGAATGTACACTTCTAGTCAAAGTTTTCTTCAATAAGTTTTCAAAAGTTCATGTTTCTTTATATCAAATACACAGTCACTTCATTTCCAATAGACAGATATTTCACACCCCCTCCTTGAAATCAAAATACACGAAAATTTTAATTTTCCGTAGTACAAAAATAAAAAAAAAATTGAAGAAATTCCAGAAAAAAATGTTTGTTGAAAATAAAAGAGTTCTTTGTATGACATATTGTTTGTTTTGAATTAATTCTCGGACGCAAACTGCTGAGTGTATACTTCTGAGATTGTTCATGTAGTTCACTGGGTAACCTGAAGATATGACGACAGCGTCTCTGGGAAGATGGAAAGTAAGAAAAAGAAAAATAAACATTAGTGCTTGCATAATATCATTGTGAGTGACATGTGCTTTAAAACGTTAGTGTTGAGTTCCGTTAGTGCTCAGGGAAGGGAAGTGAAAGGTAGGAATAATACTAAATTTAATTATCACTAACACAGATTATCAAAACTTAGATACGGATAATAAAATAAATCATAATCAAATAAATAAATATTTCATAATCCAATGTAGACCTCTATATATATATGTATGTTCCTCTAATGCAGAAAATAACGTTAATATCTAACGTGACTAATACGCGAGAAGAAAAAAACGGTGTAATGCTATCTAGCTAACCAAAGATAGTAAAGTTAGACTGCACAAAAAGGGTACTGATTTCAGTTTGAGAAATATGAGCTTTAAGTTATTTAGGCTTAAAGCGTCCGTAGACTGGAAAAGAATTCCAAGATATGGTTATAGCCCCATATACTGGCTGTAATCAAACTATATGAAATCAGCACGACAGAACTATTCACCACATATAACCTACAACCCTAACTAACATATAAATTCTTCTTATCTTCATCTTCTTCTTGAATCTTGTTCTCTTCGGGCATCGAATGCTGGACATCAATCATGGCATCGAATCTTAGACATCTGAAGGGATGGAGCATGGTTCTTGCAATCTTGACTTCAATCTTCTTACATCTTCTTAATATATCCATCGAAGTAAATATCCGTACGCGTGTCGTTGATTTTTTTCATTCTTCACATACTCACATTTCCAAAAAAAAGTAAGAAACTTCTGTAGTGATACGCTGTCCAATCAAATGAAATGGTACAATTCTTGAAGATACCAACGTGTTCCAAAATTCGAAGTATTCCAAGTTTCAAAGTGTTCTACCGGTAGATTTGGATGCACAAATCAAAACCAAGATAAACTAACTTCTAAGCGTGGCCAGTGCTAAAAGAAAGTTCATCATCCATCTACAAGGTGTTCCTATGCACAATCCAATCTTCAAGAAAAGTAATCCACATACAAGTTAAGTGCGGACAGACGGACTAACAGATTCTTCATCAATGGGAAAATATATGGGGAGTAATCGCTGATAAATGTCCCAATTCTCTCTATCATAAATACAAAATACGACACGGTTTACGTCATCAAGATGTTCTTCTAAAAATATTCTTGTTGTAGCTAAGGCAATTTTGGCAGCTTCTAACTTCGGAAACTTAAATGCTCCAATTGAAATGTTAGGTAATACAATTGTAGAAAGATCATTCTCCAACATCACTTTAAAACAATTTTGGTATGTCTCTCGTAAAACCTTCTTGTCTGAATTCCGTGGTCCACATGTCATAATTACATAATTAGCTGGTAAACGATAACCATTGGCAATTTTCGCTTCTCCTGGCTTCAATGATGATATGGTCAAACATTCTTCTAAAAATTAAGATCCAGCTGCATCTTGAATTGCTTCATCTGCACCACCTAAAGGAGTTAAGGTTTCATTCGTTGGATTTACTAAGGCATCTGCTTTTATATCCACTATGTTATATAACGAAATACTTTGGATAGGTTAATAATTACCTGCACCTTGGGCAGAAAGTGCTCATACATAAGCAATATACTTAATAGAATGTTAATTTAATAATAACAAAAGAAGAATGTTTTCAAGATATGTAAACGAAATACATTATGGGATAGTGTTATGTAATTAGTTGCTATGTAATTGTTGTTTATGAATACCTAGTCATCTTGTATGTGTGCATGACAATTTGAATGAAAATACATAAAAGTGTATCAACTAATAAACCATTAGATACCGTTCATCGACTTTATAATTTGGATAGAAAAGGTGAGAATAATAATATGTATAATTATTAAAGATATTTTTACATGCAAACTATTACTACCTCTCGAGATTCATATATCAACGATCGAACCAGGTTGACGACTACCCTTGGTGAGTCGTTATAGTTACCTTTATAAATACTAATCTTCTGATTGATGGCAGTATTACAGGCAAATTTCGGTTTTTCTTCTGTAAAATTCTTCCCTATAGTTGCCCACGTTGGTAGATTTTCGGCAATCACAACATCCTTAATATGAAGAGAAGGGATGAAAATTTCTTCTTCCAAACATTGTTTCCTGGGATTGAAGATCTTTTCAGTTAGTGGTTCTTGATGGTCTTCGCGTCTCGTCTTCTTCTTTTTCATCGTATGGTCTTCCGTGCAGACATTGATAAGCATCTCTTCGTCAGAGTCTTCAAGGTGGTCTTCCTCTTCCGGGTTTTCCTTCTCATAAAACTTCTTCAACCTCTGGACTGCTATGCTGTCTATCTTGTAAGATCCTCGGGCGGTCTAATATTTAACAAAATATGAATTTGGATTTTCCACACGTTCAATAATGCCTGGACCAATAAACTTTCCGCTGAATGCTTTGGCGTGACTTTTTTTTTCTTGTGGTGTTTAATATCCAAACTTTTTCTCCTTCTTTAAAAGCAGGTTTCGTGTGTCTCTTATCAAAAAATTTTGTCGCCGTTTTATGACGTTTGTAAAGATTTTCTTGCGCTTTATCTCTAATCTCTTGTAATTGCTGTAAACGAGTGGCATTATCCTCGTATTGACACGGAGTATTTAAAATTGCCTGATGAAGTAACCTAGGTTTGAAGCCAAAAAGACATTCAAATGGTGAAATTTGAGATGATAAGTTCTTGGTGACGTTAAGCGAAAAAACTATGGGTAGTAATAAGTCAATCCATTCTCCTAGATCTTTGTCACATAAAGCTGATTTCAATCGTTGTTCTATGTTCCTAATAGTAATTTCACAAACACCATTACTATAATGCCCATGTACATTTACAAAACGCATGTTAGCACCAATCATAGCACATAATTCTTTAAATAGTCCACTAGTGAATGCACTGCCTTTGTCTAAAACAATTTCATAAAAAATTCCAAACTTTAAAATTACTTTATGATAAAGAAATGAAGCCAAAGTACTTGCTGTAACATCAGGAAGGGAATCTGCAATTATGTATCTAGTACAACTGTCTACTACAACTATCATATATTTGTGATTTAACATATTATTGGGGGAATAATTCCCAGCTACATCTATGTGGATGCGATAGAAAGGGGGAACGGAGGGATAAGTAAGCAATGTACCATACGGAGAACCAATTTTCGATTTCGATACTTGACATATCGTACATTCTTTACACTTCTGATATATATATTTCTTCATGTTGGGAAAATACACTGTTTTTTATTAACATATCATAGGTTTTAGAATAGCCAGAATGAGATGATCCCAATGCAGACGTGTGACAAGCATTAAAAACTTTATAACGCAAAGAAGTGGGAACTGCAACTAAAAATTTTATACCTTGAGAAGTTTTCTGCTTTCTATACAAAATTCCATCCTTAATAGTAAAATATAATGCTTGGCAATCTATTTTAGGATTTCTATTTTCTTTCTGTTCCAACCAAGAAAAAATATCTTTAAAAAATGGATCTTTACGCTGTTCTGTTGCCAGATTTGACTCATTTAAAATTGAAAATGAATTTGTGGTGTGTGTAAACAAAATTTTCGGATCTTCTTGATTCTTTTTCTCGTCTTCCAAATCTCTAGGGGGGTTAGAAAAACGTGAAATGGCGTCTGCCTCTACGTTACTGGAGCCACTGATATGTGAAATAGTGAAATTGTACGATTCGATTTCACTCAACCATCTAGAAATTTTACTTACATTCTTTGTTTGCTTCAAATAAATTAAACTATGACAATCTGTCTTCAAATAAAAATGACGTCCCAAAAGAAAATACCTAAATGAACGTAATGAGTACAATAATGCTAGTAATTCAAGCTGATATGGGTGTAATTTTCTCTCGCTAGGAGACGTTGCACGACTACAATAACTAATGGGAACTAGATTTGTATCGTCAGGAGAATTTTGAGGTTGTTTGATTAGTCCAGAAAGAGCGAGTTTGCTAGCATCAAAGTAGAGATACAGAGGATAATCAGGCTTGTATCTCATGAGACAAGGTGCTGAAATGATGGCTTGTTTGATATTATTGAATGCTGTCTCCTGTGCGTCCTTCCAACGAAAAGGAGCGTCTTTTTTCAACAAAGAAAGTAACGCTTCTGCTAATTGACTAAAATTAGGTAAATACGAACGAACAAAAAAGCCAATCCTAAAAACTTTTGACCTGTTTCTTTGTTTTGGGACGTTGATAGTTGGAAATTGAGTTAATTATTCGTTTCGAAATAGACAAACCATCTTTACTAACAGTATGACCTAAAACATCTAATGAAAAATATCCCAATTTTGTTTTTTCTGGGGAAAGCTTTAAACCAGTTTCTTTTATTCTTTGAAGCAACATACGAGTTAACTGCACGATTTCATCAAAACTATCACTAGACCAAAACAAATCGTCAACATAGGCAAATATTTTATCTTCACTAATCTGTTCATACCGCTAGTAGATGTCTTGACACCCTGAGGCAAAAAATTAAAATGGTACGATCCCACGCCCGGAATCGAAAAAGCTGTAATAGGTGTTGATTCTTCAGTGAGGGGAATATTAAAGAAAGCTCCAAAAACGTCGCTAGAACATAGATATTTGCGTCCTGCCAAATTAGTCAAAATATCCTGGATAGGAGGGACCGGAAAACTGTCAGGAACCATTTTTTTGTTCAAAAATCTCGCGTCCTGTATAAATCGAAACTGTCCATTCTTCTTTTTAACAAGCATTACCGGAGAATTATTCGGACTAATACTAGGTTCAATGATCTTACTTTTCAATAAAATATCTACTTGTTTTTTGATCTCATCCCGTAGATGAAATGGTATCGAAAATTGGGGTCGATTTACTGGGATATTGTCTACTAATTCAATTTTATGTTTATATCCTTTAGCACAACCATAATCAAATTCATTCCAAGAAAAACTAGAATAAAATTCTTCTACTAAATCATATAATTGCTGCTGTTGATGTGGCAACAATTCAGGGTTAACATTTACACGATATTTATCATAACCTTCAGGAAAAAATTTCGTATCTACTGCATTAACTTGATGAACCTTATTATTAGTGGTATTTTGTTTCTTAAAGTTGGTATTACTGATAACATTTTCGGCAGAACCCAAAACAACATCTTTTTTCAAGTAAAGTTTACTTTTGGTAGGAATAATCATAGATATTACCGGATGAATTTCGTCTACGACTGATTTACGCACAAAAATTTCTGCCTGCGTATCTGTTAACTCATTAGGAACTAATAAATTGCGAGTTCCTGCAAGATCATTTACTTTTTTCAATGTAACTTGAACACTTGAATTTGGAGGCAAAACAACAGAGCGAGCCACTAAAAATTGAGGTTTATATAATTTTGCTATATGGTTAGAAATTTCATCAAAAGATACGTATGGCGGCAATTCAATTCTTGAAGGAATACCAAATTTAACAAAACTAAAAGAATTCTTATTGTGATCAACCATTGCAAGATGACTTTTTAAAAAATCTTGGCCAATTATGCTATTATACGGAAAACTATTATACACTCGAAAAGGATGCGTAAAATACTGTCCTCCTAATTTAAATTTCACTAAAGCGATTTGATCACTTTCTTGAGAATTTCCTGTGATACCACGAATAAAAGTCGTTCCTTTGAGTATTTTATGCTTATTGCTTAAACTATTACCAGAAATTAAGCTAACAGTGCTGCCTGAATCCAATAGAAATAAATGCGGCTTATTATCAATATATGCTTTAACATGAGGCAAATCAGCTTCATATTGAATAGGAACATAATATCGCTTACTATTTCTAACATTATTACACATTTTCTTGTCTACTTTATTCCTATTATTCGATTTAACATTCTCATTTACATTGACTACATCGACAGAAGCAGGAGGCAACGAATGAAAGGATGCGTTGGATGCATGAATGGGATTTCTTCGCTCCAAACGCGAATGCTCATAAGATTGTATACACACAGATTTTCTTTGTGTGCGTGAGAAACTTTTGCGAGGGCAGTTCGTTGCACGAGATCTTGTAACTGGACTTTGATACCGTCCAACTGAGCTATCAATGTATTTTTTTCTTCAGGCTGACTTAAAATTTCATTTTCGTTCTGAATATTAACATCTAAAGTATTTTCTTTTTGCTGTATAGCATTCTTACTAACAGGATGTATATTGTATTCGTTTGTTATTTCCAAGGACTTCAATTGCTGACTACGCATGCTGACAAGAAAATTAACTCTTTCCTCTAGACCTAAGGACTTTGCTAACTCAATAACAGTCTTATACGATTTTCTTACAACTGCAGAATAAAACGAAGGCAATAACCCATCGATTATCAATTTAAGTTGTTCGGTCACTGGCATCCTCGGATCGTACTCGAGTATTAATTTCCACTTATGAAAAATGTAATCTAAAACAGATTCAGAATCTAACTGCTCCCTATTTCTCATTTCTTGCTCTAAAACTTGCGAAACTATTTTATCTTCATAAGCCTCTATTAATTTCGTCTTAATCTGTACATACATGAGATTATCATATTCTGCGGTTGATTGTAAAGCTAGCAGATAAGCACGAGCCCCATTTTCTAAACAATACGGCAACAAATGACGTTTCTGTACATCACGTAGGTTATGAAGGACAGAAAAGTTTTCAAAATGACTAAAAAATGATTGAACTGACTCGTTCAATTTGCCGGAAAATTTGGGGGTTCTACTAAACAATCTATAGCAGAAGACATAACACTAGTATTCTCCATTATATCTATTTTCGAAATCACACTTATAATAAATATCTTACACTACTATATATATATATATCCAACACCAAAATGTAAATTACACTTCTTTCTTATGTACTAACACAAAAAAAACAAAATATAATAACTTGGCAAAATTTTCTCTTCTCACCCACTTATCATCCGATTAAAAAACAAAAAAATAAAAATTTACTCTAACAGAGCAAATGAATAAAGTAGCGAGGGTGGGCGGGTGGGTTAAAAGTAACTCTACTTAATTTCTGTCGACAAACTAAAATTACACAGTACAAATTACTCAAAATTTGGGATCTTAAAGCATCTACCGAAAATTTAGAATCTTAATGTATCGAAATTTTAGAATCGTAACAAAGGCGTAAGCCTCACAGCATCTCCATCATGTGCCGGTGCTGTGTCATCAGTTATAGTTCAGAATATGAAATAAATAAATGCAACTAAATGGGGATGGAACTGATGCACAACACGGTACTTAACTGTGAAATTGTGGTTGAATTTAAATAAAATTCAAATGTTTCTAATTTAAAAAATGACTAGTAAGGGGAAAAGGGTGAGAGAAAGAGAAAGGTTGTAATAAAAGAATAGGAATGAGCACTAGCCTGATAGATCCATCGAGACTGGCGTCATCCTGGTCATCTGGAATGATGAATATCTGGAGAAGTCTGGATTTTCTGGTAACAGCCAACAACTGGAATTCAATCCTGCTGGACTGCTAGGGGCGTCGAACTCTCTCTGTGATGCGTCTCTACGATGTCCTTTTACATTCCCATTCTACTAATCGTAACTAACAAATGTATCTGCTGCGATAAACCGGCAGAATGGTATTCTTTGAACTTGGAGTCGATGGTCCTCCAATGGTGGGATCCGCTTCTCTCCGTTGATCCTACACCTGTCCCAATCGTGTGTTGAATACCCCCTGTTGTTCTGTTCCTCGTGGTTTTGATCAATTCAAGAATGATGACCTAATCGGGAAGTATCAGGCTGTGCTTCAAGGTACGCGGAAGGGAAAGAAGGAAGCTAGTCAAGTTTATTTAACAAATATGCATTTACAACGAGTGTCTGAGAATGTACACTTCTAGTCAAAGTTTTCTTCAATAAGTTTTCAAAAGTTCATGTTTCTTTATATCAAATACACAGTCACTTCACTTCCAATAGACAGATACTTCACAATATATATATATACCAAACTCGATTTGGGGGCCGATCAAAAATGTTGTGGCCCCTGATCCGAAAACTAATTATTGTCCGAGATCGCAATCTTGTGGTGTTTTTTTTTTATTTTTAATTTTATTTTAATTACTGGCAGCCAGTGGCACCTAGTGTGAAAAGTTACATCAGCCAAATTACTATTTTATCACTACAAGCTGCATTCAAGTATATAAGTATTAGCCCATAAGGTGTGTTTTCTTGACTGATGCTTGTAGACGTAATCTGATAATACAATTTTAGTTTTAAAATCGACATTTATTTGCCGGTTGCGAAAATATAAGTGAACCGTCTTGCCCATCAGAAATTTTACACTGTAAATGTACTCAACTTTACACCCTAATCTGCTGAAAGTTAAGTCAAGTTTGTTTTCCCGGCAGAATGCGGGAGGGACGTGTAGCCTATTTCGACATTTTTGACCAAAGTGTGTTAACCTGTTTCTGACGTTTATTACTAACTGAAGGTTGTTGGGATTTGTTATACGGGTAAGTTTAAGTAGATAGGATTAGTACTGGAAGCAAACTTTAATATATTTGCAGATGTAGTATGCACTCCTTCTTGTTCCTTTATTTTCGGTTAGTTTATTTTGAAATCGTCCCGCTTCATCATCCGTCCATGTGTGAACTTGGAAAGTTTAGAGTTTACTTAAAGAAACTTGTGTTTGTGTGTATTTTTTAAATTTATTATTTTCTATATTTTTATTTTATTTTATTTTTTGAAGGGTTAGTTACAGCTTCGAATATTGTTATTTTGTTGTCTATTATCCTTAACCATGATAGTTGTCCTCATAGAAACTTGGCTGTACTAGTGTGTTCGCAAACTTTAAGTTGAGGTACAGAGGCGAATCTAGAAGGTGAAAACTGTGGACAGTCGAAATGCAGACTGTGATAATTATATCATGGGTTTACTATAATCTTTCAAAAATATATAAACAATAGATTAAATTATTTTTGTCACTCTTTCTATCTTTCTCTCGTTCTCTCTCTCTCTCTCTCTCTCTCTCTCTCTCTCTCTCTCTCTCTCTCTCTCTCTGTGTGTGTGTGTGTGTCTGTGAGTATGTGTGTGTGTGTGTGTGTGTGTATGTGTGTCTTTCTTCACGTTTGTTTCTGTTTTTCATGTACGAATTAAAACGTTATATTGTCAATACCTGAAAGCGAGAGTGGATGTTGAAAACAGATAAATCTTCAGAGATAACTAGGAAGTAGTTCCTTTTTTGGTTATTTCAAGGAAAAATTGCATTTATATTAGTTACACACAAAATTTGTTTCCATCATATAATTCTATGTATTTTCTTCAGGTCTGAAATATGAAACATGCAAAGTTTTTCTATGCCTAAGAAATATCTAATTTTTCTTTCAGTTAAGATACAGTTTAGACTTCTAATATTGGCTCTTTCTGATAGACATTAGCAGTAAAATAGCACTCATTTATTTACTTGTTCAGTTTTCAATAATAGTCTTGTGCGGAAGATATGACCTACGCTACCTTCTGGGTTTATTGTAACGTATTCAAGATCAGCACGTTTAATGAACACCACCGAATTTGAAACCGGACCATGCAAAACAAAGCATGTGTGCTATACTCTTGACATTATTCTATGTATGATTCAGAGGTCTACAATTTCACAAGTAACTGAATGTTGTAAAAGTATCTCTATTTATATAGAGTAGAGCAATTATCGCATTCGGGAGATAGGACTTTCTCATCACCTTTTATTATAAAAGAATAAATTTGAATACAGAAATATATTACAATAAGTAGTTTCCTCTACTAATTTTTGGTAAGAAAGAGGAAGGACCCCAATGAGCAAGTTCTTAGGGCTTTTGTAAGTGAGGTTACTCTCTTTGACCAGGCCTCGTGAGAGGGAATGAGAGTTTGTGTGATTAGGTGTCTCTCGGTGACCGGTCGTCGTGAGAGAGAAACTGAACCCAATGACCAAGCGTTGTAGGGCTTTTAGGAAGCGTATCTCTCAATTGACCAAGCGTCGTGAGAGGGTAAGGTGTTTCCAATGGCCAGGCGGTTTAGGGTTTTTGGTGGTTTGATCAACTTTTAGAGATTGTTAGTTATTGAGAAGTGCTGCTATCTTTTATCCTAAAATATCGGATATTTTTGTTGATTTTCGTCTTGCCCACTGTTTGCGATGTTGGGCGATTCCCCTTCGGCACTGTCGTCTGTGTTGCATATGTTTATTGGTAACACGTGTAGTAAACACATTTCTACAGCCTGGTGTGAAGACATGCGGAACCTTAAACCCCGTGGCGTAGAAAAGTAAGTTACAGCATTCTTTTGCCATAATTGGAATTTAAATATTGGTCGGAGTGCACACTGGTAATGCACCGAAAAACTTGAACACAAAATCAAAAGTTAAAAGCACTGGTCATTTATAAAACATTGTATACAACACTATCACACAAATAAAGTTAAAGTTGAAGCACTAACAGTTTCTCCTCTATCCTAAGTAGGATCCGTAAAGAGTACTTCATCCCCCTCAAAGGAAACTGTCGATGCACTGGAGTATATAATTAATAGTTATAACTACGCCACTGATAGCAATGTCCGTAGTATATGTTGGGAATATCGCACGGCATAGGGTGCCATAATAAAAATATCTAATAGCTGTCTAGTTCTTACTAGTCGTAGGAAATGGGTGACAGAACACACTTATTTAATCGTTAAAGTCAGTTTAATGGTTAAACGTAGTCGTGCCGGAAGAAAGTTTGTCAATTGAAAATCCTGGTTTCTGAACACTCTGTGTATATAGTTTAGTATGATAGTTACAATTATGAATCGCAGCGGAGAAGCGAAAAATGCTGATGCTGGCTTTGGAAGTTCATTCGCTGGAGGCGTAAAGAAAAATGCTGGCTTGCAATTTAGATCATTGAAGGAAATTGTACGTATACAGGAAGTGTGAATGACAGAATGTAGTGAGGTGAGGAAGGATAAGAGAAAAAAGACAAGGGATCTTCGGTACTGTCGTCTGCGTTGTATTTGTTATTACCAACAGGTGTAGTAAACGCATTTCTACAGCGTGATGTGAAGACATACGGAACCTTACAATATTTAGTTTGACCACCAAGTTTGGTTTTCATTTTAAAAGTGACTTAATAAATTTTTCAAGCATTCTCTATCGTATGTATGATAGTCCAGAAAAAAAATAAATTCCAAACATTAATTCTATATTGCTGTTTCTTTTCTGGAAACGTAACTTTATAATGTCAGGATCTTTTTTTAAATACGTTTAAATTCCATTTTTTTCTGTGCTCTCAGTTTCCTTTTCTGTCCTCTCAGAAATTCCTTCTCTTCTATTTGTTCTCCTTCTCTTCTCCTTTTTTCTCTGTCTCACTTTTGTATTTCAGTCTAACAGATAACTATCGATTCCCATTGTTCATTATATGTGTGTGTTAAGTTTCTCCCTCCATCAACTTCTGGATCTTCTTTCATTTCGCTTTTCCCCTTCATGTTACCGATACTAATACAAGTATATTTTGAAAATACGATTTTGTTCATCTTGTTTACTGATTTTAATATTTGATAGACGAAGGGAAGAGAGACAGAGAGATTTCTCTTTACTAGACACGATTATGAGATAAGGAAACCTAAGTTGAGTGGCCTAGCTCTACGGCATTTGATGTTGCAATTTCTTTTTGTACGAAGAGTACAGAAGTTCAGTGTTTTTTATAATCTATCAATTTAGAACATGCAAAAGTGTTTCAAGATAAATAATTTACCTTGGGTAGAGATAAACATAATCAACGGGGAAGTTTTGAGAAAATGACATTAAAAACAAACCACTCTCCAGTAAATACCTTTATTTTTAGGACAAGGAGAAAAATTAAAAAAAAACACTATAGAATATTACAAAAGCCTTAAGTTTAGCATTTCTTCCAGAAACTTTCAACAGCACACCCTCTAGGATGTGATAATATATTGAGCAGAACGCACAAGAAAAATATATAAAAGCTGTAGTAAATTCGTTGAAATCTACAATTTTATTATTCTTAGGATCACAAAATCTTTACTTCCTACGATTTCGAAACTGAAAATCTTAGGATAGCAAGGATAGGCATTGCCGTTACCTAGCTATTTTGCTAGGGGGACGGAGAACATATCCTTTTATATCTGCGAGTTGAAAGAAGTAATAGTTTCAAAAGATTTCCCTCAGGGGAATTTCATTACACTGAGGAAGGATGTAAAATAGTACTATGAAAATATGGGAATCTACATTGAGGACGATTGGAGATATGGAACCAGGGAGAATGCCTCTCTGGCCACCTCATGACATCAGGATTGAATGAAGAGCAATCGCAGTTTAAGCTAATGATGGAGTGGTATTTTAGGTCGGGCTGTAAGGTCTGCCGCTTGCTACTTATGTTTAAGGCGATGACGAACCACAAGAACACTCATCAGAGCCACTTAAAATTCAATTTTTATTCTATTTTGAGTACAGAATATGTGGAATAGTCCTGACTGTGCTGCGTTTCTGAGGAGGCATGCTTATAATGATTATAGACTATATCAGAATCAACTTAAGTTCTTAGAGAGTCAGGTATCCATTCCCAGACTCCCGACTTTCTAGGTAAAAGACCACCTTAATAGTTACTCAAATACTTAAATTTCGCGTTTAAAATAACAAATTGCACTCTTATATTAATAACAGTAAAGACATTAATGTGATAGAATTAAACATGTTAGCTCAAAATTTTACAAAATGGAATTTACATTCATGGCGTTAATTACTAATGAATTCTACTCTCTTCTACTGCTGAGAGAATAAATATTAAGGTGCTTGCAATGCATCTGAAGATAAATATTCTAACATTTTTTGCCTACCATCTACTGCTCATAAGTTCTATGAATTTTTCGCAAAGATATCTAAAATGTAACAAAAAAATATTATTCATTCCGAGTTTCCTTTTACTATACATCAATGCTGGCTGATGATATATCATTATTAACCCATTTAGTACCATAATTTTTCTAGTATGTATATTTTGATTGCATGTTACATATTTTCTTATACATGGAACACATATTCGGAAAACGAAAAAGAGTTCAGTTGTATGTACCGGAGTACGTCCGGTACAGTGTGTCCTATATATAGGACATCAGCCATTCAGGTGGATAATTTTTAAAAACAAAAATTATAACTGATTTCGATTCGCGGTTAGTTTTATTAAACTACTATTTTTGCAGAACTGCATACTGGAACGTAATGATCTAAAATCAATACACAGTCTTTTAACATTAGCGATGGTAATCATCAAAGCATGACACTGCGCAAAAACCAATATTACATTGACGGTAAGATGTTACCGGTTTCATAGGTTTTGCATCTTCTTTCCTTTCTTTCGTGATTTCGTATTAACGTATGTTTGCTTACATTTCGTGTCTGGGCAATTTCTACAGAGTTCCTATGTCCTGGGCGAATTTCTTGTTGGTGGAGAAGACGAGAGTAATGACATAGTAATACCTCTGTGAAATTCCAGATGAATCTGTTAGGCTAAGCTCAAGATCTGATAAGTTTCTAACTTGCCACTACGGGAGTTCCCATTACGTTGGTAAGCAGGTTCCAATACCAGGGCGTTTACTTCTGGTGCTTCGGATCCTTGATTCGATCTCTGGCCAAGTAAATTTGTGGTGGATAACATTGTGCACGTGGCTTTTCTCGTTGTATTCGCGTTTCTTCCACTTTCTTCATTTACTAATTCTTTCATTTTAATTCGTTTAACTTAATCATCCGAATCCCTTAGTCTAACGGGCATAATCGTAGGACATAAAACTGAAATATTTCATTTGAATTTGAATATAAGCTCATCATTTTATCAAACAATTCTATGCCATTCTTGAATCTGTATCATCAAGCGATTCTTGATAGCACTTTGATAATTTCTTTACGTTCTTTGTTTCTTTTTTGTTTGAAAATCGCTTTTATGAATCAGTACAGTTTTTATTGTAATCTCCTCGAATGTTTGATATAGATTTTCTGGAGGTAAATGAGGAAGGGATCATGAACAATTTCCAGAAGGTCCCATCTTTTTATTCTAAATATCTTGGTTTGGCCCGTTTTTATGTAAATTGACTGGACTATAAAGAGGTAGAGGACATATAACCCATATGCACATAAGGGGTCTGCATCGTACTCAACAGCCAATATTACAAAGCGATGCTCCATGACATCCTTCTTTTCATATAATCGACCTTGCCGGGATAAATGCTTAGGTAACTTTTTACAGTAAACACCAAACAGAAAAATTAGTTCGAAGGACCTACGTAGAAGGTAAAAACTGGAACGAGGTGATAAACAAGACCTCCCACAATGATAGGCATATCATGAGTCTACTGTACACTTTCAAAACTATATATAAATAATTGCTTAAATTATTTTTATCGCTCTAAAAACTGAGGGGTCTAGGCCCACGACATGGGGCCGTCACTGTCGAAGGAGGTGTTTTCTAAATACCTTGTTATTTCAAATGATAAACAATCACCTCCGTGACCGTGACAACATGTACCTTTCTTCTCGCAAAATATAGATAAGATCCTGCTCCCAATCAAGCATCCGAGAGGCGAGTTGGACGGTGTCATCTATGTCAAGGTCATAATTGGAATAACACAACAGTCAAGTGCGACAAATGTGTAAAGCACGTTTACAAAAACCATTCTGTTCGGGAAGTTTTCTGCCAAAACTGCATTAGACCTGCAAGTGTTGATGATGAAGAGGCAGACCATGAACACGCCTTACTTATGTGAATGAATTATATGTAAGGTTTATTGTATTTCTATTATTTTCAATTGTTATTTTTCAGACTTCAATCTGTTCCGTTTTCCAATGTCTTTTGTTTCAAAGATACAGTTGTTACACCTTGATTTTGTCCAACACTGTCTATACTATACTGTAATTTCATGGTTTTGTCTCCTTTCTCAAACATTTATAACCCAGGTTTGTTTCCCAGACGGAAGTCATGTATTTCGGATCCTATGCTAAGCTGCATCGGTGTAGAAAAATGACCCTGTATCCGAAATAAAGTAACCAACTTAAAGGTTGAAATAGTTTGATCTACATACACTAGATGGCAGACAAGAAAAATGTGTATAATGATCTGTAAATGATACAAGTAACAATGCGCTAACTAGTGGTGAAAGCAAGAACTAGAACGACAGCCCCAATGTCATAGGTTATAAGAATTCCGTCAGTTGCTAAAAGAATTAGATTATCAATTTACATGGGCGGAGTTATGAGGGGGAATGGGGGCATTGTCCCCCAACTTTTTGACAAAAAATAAAAATGCCATCTATAAGATGGTAACCTCCCCCCACTGCACCCACAGCAGACAATTCCTAGCTCCGCTTATGTCCACTTATAATACGAGTATCACTGAAAATTTTCCAGAAATGTTTTATTTTTGGCATTTGTGATAAAATTACAATGAATTTGGCACAGCACTGTAATTACGTTGCCTAATTATAAATTTGACAAGTATGAACCGGTTATAGCAGACAGTACACGAGTAGTGTAGCTGAATGAAGAAGGGTGTGGGGATCAGTTTGCGCAATTTCGCAGATTCAGTAACGGGCAAGCATCAAGTTCATGTGCAAATTGGAGAAAATCTGCTTTAGAGACTTTTATAACCTTAAAAACAGTAAAATACCATCGGATGTTTTACTCTTTAGGAAGCTAAAAATGGGCCTCAAAGATGCCCGTTTCTCCACCGTGGGAGAGATTGAAACCAACGTGATGGCTGAACTTCTGAATATACCGGAACTGGACATTCATCGGTGTTACCAGCAATCGCACAAGCGGTGGAGGAAGTGTGTGTGGATCCAGCAGTGCCTACTTTGAAGCCAACCAATCAAATCTGTGCTTAAATTATGGTAATAAAGAGCTACAACAAAATTCTTTGAATTTTTGACTGCTCCTTGTACATTATATTTATTATTATTATTATTATTATTATTATTATTATTATTATTATTATTATTATTATTATTATTATTATTATTATTATTATTATTATCATTTACCTGTGGTGAGTTTGTTTTAAATACTTCAATTTTATACACCTAATTTTCAATCCCATCTATCTCTAAATCAAATAGATACGCGTATAGTCAGGCATTGAGTATAAAAATAACAAGACCTGACTGCCTGACTGAACAATTCACTTGCTAAAACGCTTAACCTGAAATAATGAAATATAGGAACAGAGTATTTGTGACGTAAGGACCCCTAAGGAAGTTTTTTAGAAATTCCAATGCGAAAGGGATTAATAGGGTACTTTGCCCTCCCGTATTTTTCATCCCTTCTAGGGAAAATATTAAAAACCTGTGAAACACGTATTTAGTTCCTAGGAATAGAAAGTCCATATTCCAAGTTTAACGTTTCCCCCTTTTTAGATTCGGAAATCTGCACAGTTTGTTCCCTATATATAAAGGAAGTTAAAGTGTGTGACTGATGTTTGCCCAGACCAAACCGCTTTAGCTAAAAACATTCAATTTTGACCGTGCTTAGAATTTGTCAGATAAGGTACCACTAAGAAGGGATTTTTGGAAATTCGACGAGGACATTGTGAGGGAGAGATGGTGGTGGCGATTATTATACTAAAATGTCCGTATCTCTGAGACTCTGAAAGTTAAAGGCATGAAATTTGGTAAACGTTTTTCCATTTAAAATAAATAGTGTAGTTACATGTTTCCCCATTTCTTGATAATTCCTCTAGAAGAGAGGAAAATTGTGGAAGGAAAAAAGAACCAGAACTTCAATTGTTGTAATAGCATGACAATACCTAGAAAACTTTTCGTTTAGTCTTTTAATTTAATGGACGATATCAAAACAGAAAAATTGTACGTAAAGGCGAATAGGTTAACAGAAGACCGTGGAGAATGGAAGTTTCCCAGTTGCCGCAAGTGACTTCCCAATAATAGTAGCATACCTATGATGATGACCATGATGAGACGAATTTTGGGATTTCAAAAACAGCTGCAAGACAATAGTTTGACAGCATGGGACAGTAGTTTGAGTTGTAGTGTTGAATAGTTGAAGATCGCCGTATCAAAACTTTAAATTTAAAGTATATATTACAATTACTTTTTTTTTAAAGTTTAACATCCAGCGATTATGCTCTTGAATACGTTAAATTGGGATGATGATAATGAATGAAATGGTGTAATCAAACGACAATGATGACATATGCTTCAAGTACACATACATGTACTAAGTAAGTGGTACTGTTTTGAGAGATTACGTACTGCATTTCTTATGAATCATGTATATATCACTTACAGACCATCCTTAATATTGGATGATCTTTTCCTTTCGGCACGAAGGGCAAGAAGCGTTTGTTTATATGTGTATGCGAAAACGTGCTAGATATTCCCAAAGTATTAGATGATGTTCTTTGTAATGGTGGAGGAAAGTCATCATAATTTGACCCGTCCCCTAAGTAGGACAACCCGTTTATTTCGCAAAACCAGTGACTCTGCCTGTTGGAATTGGATAGGAATGAAAAGACAAAAACCTAATCGTTACCTTATGAAGAACGTAGCACAAAACAGCAACTAACACCCGCAAAGTTGAGGCATTCTTTGCTTTGGTGTGAAGGGAAGTTTTAACGTCCGTACAAAACCTGTTATTTGGAAAAGTTTTAGGAGGTTTTGAAACTGGTTAAATGTCGATTGAAATGCAAACAACAAGGTTGCCTAAGTGAGACCCCATGTAGTATCCAAAGGGGGACTCCTGATTTCTTCGCACAAGACATCCCTTATTGTCAACGAAGGATTGCAGCCTGCTACTAAATCCATCGTACATATTGTTTCGGAAGGCAAAGTCATCCTTTATCATAACATTCTCTCCATACAAACGATCTACTTCAATCTGTGGTGAGCTCAAAGGAAAGGTAAAGAAATCTTCGCCCACTACAGGAACGGTGCCCATTAACCAGAGCGACACTTCTCTAGAAAACGCATTATAAGGACTAGTATGTACCAAATTAAGTAGAGATCTTACTTGCACAATTCATGATCGGGAAGACGACAGTTCAGAGAGTCGTCACGTTTCGTTCAATTATAGCGGAGACATCGACTTGGATATTCCACAAGCAGGAGTGCCAAACAATTTCACTTATTGCTTGTTGTATGGAGAGAAGTTGTCTATGGATTGCAGAAAAGAATTGTGGTTACATTGCGTAATGAATGGTATGTGGAAATGACCGTGAGTTATTCATTGTGACTTCTGTTGTAAAAGGGGCGTTAGTGAGGTTTATTATTTTATTATTTTTTATTTTTTGCTTTTCTCATTCATATGACATTGTATCGTGTGTTTTTCTTTTGTTCAGAGATGTGTATCACATTTGTACAGTACAATAAAGTTTTCTGCTATTTTGATACTTTATTTGTGACTTTCATGTTAGTTATTACGGAGGATTCCAATTTGGAGACCTTTTTTCTTAAACGCCATTTTCGTCACTTTTTATTAAATAATTCTTTAGCAAAATCTTATGATTTGAATGCTGAACTGACTAATGTCTAATGTTCGACAACATACTAAAGATAATATTAAATTGAAATGCAAATAAAAACATCATAATCATTAGAGATACAGCCCAAAAATAAACGGGGGGGGGGGTGACTTTGGTGATTTTCCTCTCGTAATTTTAGCTTTTGAAAAATGGATCAGAAGTAGTCTATTGAGTGCGAATGATGTCAAGGTATACAGAAGGAATAAACAAGCTAATTTTAAAATAAAATCGGTCTTGAAATGTTACCTTTCCTCTCATTAAATTGACGTTGAAAGCATAATGATAAACGCGACTTGTAATGCAGGATAATGCAAGGTGCCACATTAGGGAGCTTAATTTTCAATTTCCAACATTGAGTGCGGGATATCGTACAAAATGAATATTTTAGATCTAAATATATTATGAATTTTGTTTACATTACGGGAGTTCGCGAAAGAAATTAAAACATTTTCTTTTAAACAATTTGACCTGAAATGTTCGTTAACCGTTAAATAACTTTGAAAGTACGACACGCAGAAACGTTGCCACATACGGGATACTTTGATAGACATTTAAAAAAGAAAATTCATCATTTGAAGAATTTTCTCCCACGATCATCATTTGGAACTCCAGGTGATAAGACAATTGCGTGTCACCCTGAGTTATATATAATAGTGTGTAATAATATACTAATTAAAAACATGAAACATTATTTAAATCGGAGATTTCCTTTGTTTTTTAATTTAATGTTGGGAGATGAAAATAACCATTTAATAGAATACCCTAAATTTGGTAATGAACCTGTTGGTAATTTCGGCTGGCTATATTCAGATAACTTATCTGGGTACATAATACTGATGCAATTTAAGGATAGTTCTTTACAAGTTTGAAACTCGAAAATTCACTCATATCAAGGTGAAGTTAATCTCAGTTCTACCTTACCTAAAATCAAAAGGTTAATGATTTAGAGACTTAAGTTATGTCCCTGAAGTAAGAAATTTTGTTCCGTAGATCTAATCCTCACATACAGGACTTAAGTCAGAAAATAACTAAATATCTGAAGATATCATACTACATGCGAAAAAAGTGAATATGTAAATGCGTTGAAATCTAGAATCTGATTTTTAGGTCCTCTATGAACTCTTTTGGAGCACAGAGTCTTGGGTTCGTTTCCCTGAGGAAAATATATTACTCATTACGCTGGCTCGGATCAGCGACTGATTTAAGCATCTAGTAGCTGTAAGCAATTTGTATCTGGAGACTCCTCATCTGCCACCCGTGATAAGCTGTACTGCAATGAAAAATATCCAAAATATCTTTGGCAGCTCTGTTTTAGTCACAGAGTTTTACAATACATTTACTTCGTACTACAGAAAGTTATCTTTGAGGGCTTAGGTAGTTCATTAACCCATTTATTATTGACCCTATGTTCAAAACAGAATGTCCGGATGAAAATAAAGCAATAAGAAATTTGAATAACTCAAGAGCCAATAGTGATAGAATCTTCCAGTTTTTCTTTTCGGAAAGAGGAAAAAGTAGAATTTTGTATGCGGCACAAAACAACACTCCACTCACCTCAGTACACCTGCAGGTGCACCATTTTTTTGCTCGGGAAATATCAAGGTGGTATTCAACCTCCCTTTAGATGTTGCGTAACATTTGAGGTGTCACGAATCCACAAGCATCAATAATTGTTTGTCTTAGATCAACTAAATCTTGCACTTAGAGTAGATACAGAAACATCTTCCTGTACCCTCAAAGAAATAAGTTCAGTTGATCAAATCGGGTGATCTCGGGCCCTCCTCTTCCAATTCAATTGTTCTGGAAAAGGTTATCCAGAAATTATCTCCTCCAAAGGGCATAATGAGGAGTGGAACATGTATCCTTCTGGTATGTGAAGTACAACATAATTTTCTTACATTGCCAAGTGTGTAGCTCATAATTGTAACTGTTTTAATTATACTTCAATTATTAAACATAACTTAGTTGTGATGAAATTGCCAAACTGTTAAATATATTTCAGAACGGACATTAAACACAACTAGCTTTCACTTGAAATAATTTCAAATTTTTCTCAAACCCAGATGTTACTCAAATCCGGGGTTCATACGTGTGTTTCCAAGGCATTGGTTACATTTAAAAATATGGAAATGGAAACATATACGAGACTATGAATATTATTCGCCTAATTTTACCGATTATCGAATTTTCTGGGTGAATGAATTCGAAAATTTTGAAAATATTTATCCTCATTAACACGGTAACGACTGTTATGTTCACTGCTCATTACTGACGGATCGGGTTCACTGGACCCATCATGGCTTGGAGCGTGTTTTCGAAAGTCAAAGTTCAGGTAAAATGACATTAATTGTTTTTAACAATTTGAATATTTTTATTGATGAATTCTAACTACATTTTCTTGCTTATGACTAGTATTTACAAACATTTAACATGCTTCTTAGCCTCGGTTTCAACTTAGCATCCACTAACATTTGTTACACTGAACCTTTAAATGTTCGTTACACACAGCTTTTTTTTTTTTTTCATTTGGAGCACACTGTTTCGCTTTTCCTATCGAGTTTCGATGGACAAATGTGACACCTCTTCTTACAATTCTTCTTGGGTATATGAATGTCCTCTTCATTTGCACATCCTGCCGCTCCCTCCTCACCTATTAACTGATTACTCAGTTCTCTTACTAAGTAATGCAAGAATCTTCTTCTTTTTCAAGATCTTTTCACTGTTTTTTCTTTTCACTGTATAATTGCGCACCATTTGATCCAGTTTGTCGATCCCAAACTTTGTCTCGCTGTATGTAGTTATAACTTCTGTTTTATTCTTTTCAGTGGAATTGTCTATTTTTGAGTGTTCATGAAGTGAACTTAGTATAGTTACTACTTTATCTCTTTTGGTTCAATAGGAAGCTAGCATAAGTTCATTTTGAAAACCGAATAAAATGGAATTGCATTCTCTTCGTTTCGAGGACATAAACTCCGGAGGCGATTTTGGTTTGTTTTTTCTCATCGTTCCGACAAGTGTAAGATTTTTCTCATGTAGATCTCTGGCAAGATGAGCACTACTGAAGAAATTGTCGCATGTAATATTTCTTCCACTTCTTTCTATTTCCTTTACCAATTCTTTGACAACTCTATCACCTTGATTCATCTCTTTCTTTTCTCCAATTACTGCATTTTTTATCAGAAGTTACAACATCCTCTGATGAAGTCTTGAATATACAAATGTGGCAGAGCACGAGGAAAATATTGACGAGACAGGTTCCCAACTCGGAATGCTGAATACAGTTGGCAGTGAGTTCAGTGTTTTTAATAGGTGTACGGTTCCCCTCAAAGTTGAAACATTGCCCTGCGTAGGATCTAAGATATACTAAATAGTGTCCCACTATGGCCTCAACTCACTTTCATTTCTCTTCAGACAAGCTATTCTATAGGAAAATGTGGCGTTCACCTCTGGTGCTTGGGGTCCCGGGTTCGATCCCAGCCTCCGCCAAGTGAACTTTGTGGTGGACAAACACCGTGCTCGTGGGTTTTCTCGGGGTTCTCCCGTTTCCTCCCACTTTCTTCATTCCACCATTTCACTCATCTCTCATCATCACCGTCTCCTTTAGCCTAACCGGCATAACCGTGGGACGTAAAACTCAAAGATTTCATTTCTATAAGAAAATGTGAAAGATATCTCACTTTTGAGCACATCATTTATCTTTACAAAGAGGATACAACTAGGTTTTAAAAAATTATAATTCAATGTATGGCTCACATCCACTACTTTGAACCTGAGACAAAACCGATTTGAAAAGAGTAGAGAACAAACCTTATCTCCTCCCTAAAATACTAAGTGAGAATTTTCGTAGTAAAGTGATGGCCAGAGTATTATGTAGTTGAGTGCATTCTTGTGAGATGCAATTGACTCTGCCAAGCGGTGATACTATTGAGAGCTAATAAGACTTTTAAGTGAAAAAAAAATGTGAGATCGTCGTGAAAACCCAACTAAAATGGTTCTGATAAACCAAAACAACAATAAAGTCCATACTGGGAAGAAATAAAATCTCTCATCAAATTTAGTACCCTCAAATTTTTTTTTCTATTTCCTACTACTACTACTACTACTACTACTACTACTACTACTACTACTACTACTACTACTACTACTACTAATAATAATAATAATAATAATAATAATAATAATAATAATAATAATAATAATAATATATTTTGAGTTTAGAGCCCTTTTCAGCAGTAAGGCTATAAGAGAAGTAAACCTTTAACTTAACTTAGGACTCGAACCACATGAAAAATATGAAATGAAATCTTTGTTTTACGTCCCACGGTTATGCCGGTTAGGCTAAAGGAGACGGTGATGATGAGAGATGAGTGAAATGGTGGAATGAAGAAAGTGGGAGGAAACAGGAGAACCCCGAGAAAACCCACGAGCACGGTGTTTGTCCACCACAAAGTCCACACGGCACGAGCTAGGATCGAACCAGAGACCCCAAGCACCGGAGGTGAACGCTCTACCACTGAGCCAACGCGCCCCCAACCGAACCACATGAACTCCCGCCGGAAATCGAACCCGTGTGTCTCCCACAAAAAGATGCATATAATAATAATAATAATAATAATAATAATAATAATAATAATAATAATAATAATAATAATAATAGTAATAATAATACGAATTGCGTTCTGGTAGTGATGAAGGAGGTATTAGATCTGATACTAAGTTCCTGAACACTAGATCTCTTGATTTATTTACAGGTTTTCGAAGATTTTATAGATAGATGCAAGGAGTTATTTGCACGAAGGGCGACTCAAATTGGGATATATACAAAAGGTTCTATGCCTGTACACTTATTTTTGGATAAATTAGAAAATTGTCCATTACCTCCGTGTAATACATATACTATAAAGATGTACGGCATGAATGTCTGATAAATTAAAAAATAGAAAAATAAATGCATCGAGTGGGATTCGAACCAGGTTAAAAGTATTGCATCAACACAAAAATAGAGTACTTAACACGCATGGCTATCGAAACAACTAGAAAACGCTTCTTCAGTTCCATTGATAGATAACGAACTCCGGAACTACCCTTGGTTTTATGGCGACCTTTGTTTATCGTTGAGAAGTGTCTGTGTTTTCGTTTTTAAAAAAGAAAAGTTTACTGCATTAATGCTAAGGTACTGTTTTGTACTAGAAGTATCGTTATTAGAAGTAACAAAAGAAGAACTGAGAATTTCAAACAGCAAACTGTAAGCTGCGTTCATAAGTCTTGTTTCTTTTTTCATTCCTTCCCCACCTCTCACTTACAATGTGCTGTTGCCAAACTTAGAATCTTAAGGGACTTAGAAAAATTCGAGCATGCAATTATATTTTGGAGAAGTGTACAAGACTCCATCTATTATCTACTTTTGTAAATCTACAGATAAGTAATAAAGAAAAAGAAACACTTTATTCGAAGTAAAATAAGTAGGTTCTAATAGAACAACACATGATCGAATATTACGTGTTTAGTGTTGACTCGTTTTATCTTTCTGTGTATATGCTATTTACGGAATAAATAGAAAAAAGATATACTCTACACTTTATATTCGTAAAATGTGGAGACCGTTTCCATAAAAAAAACTACATATAAATAATATTGTCGAGTCCAATAGGCCCGTCCGTCCGTAGAGGTGGTCATCCATAATTGTGACGAAACAAATTGAAATTGAAAACAAGCAAAACAGAATCTTTATTGTCTTTAAAAATGATGAAAAGTCGCGTGCGGTGGGGTTGCTAGGTTGTGGTGTTAAAATATAAAATAATAATAAAAGAAATTGAATTCGGGTCCAACGGACCCGTGCATCGATATAGGGTTAAAGAAATCGAACACAAATACTGAAATGATATAAAGTCATATAATTCAAAAAAAATCCTAATATATGTTTCTGAATGGGTAACAAAATTGATTAGTGTCACTCACGTCCATATATAGTCAAAACAAAACATGACTAACTGAAGTAAACGAAAAATTGGAAAAATATTATTAATCCCTAATTATTTTTCCTATTTTTGGAAATATATTAAAGATCCCTACAAACTCATATCTGATAATTATTGTTATTACATCCCGTATTAAGAAGCCATATATCCCATACTTAAAGGATTCCCGACTTTCTATACAAAAAAAGATATAACTAAAAAAAATGTTTCTCTGTGTGGTACATTGACTAAGTTCGTGTGAGTTCGTGTGTTACAGTATATACATATCTCAGTTGTCCCCAATTCTATTTGTAACAACTAAAAGAAGAATTTTAAAATGTTACAAAATGTCAATTATATTCATTCTTTTAATTATTTGTAAATAGAAACAGATTTTTCTTATACTCTTCTTAGGATATACAACACGATAATAATTGTGATATCCGCAAACCACTTTGATAACTATTATAATACTTATTCCTGCTACCTAGTAATCATATATTTGAAACTTATCACAGAGACTGAATGCGGAGTTTAGAAAAACTTTCACATAGTGTTTTAAAGATTATACATGTCATCAGTTCCCTTGGAAACTTGTCAGAAATTAAATAAACTAAAATGTGTCATAGAAACAATAAAAACCTTATTTCTTTAGTCAATAAAAGGCAAGAGGACCGCAGTCAAATTTCCGTATAGGTTTACAATACCTCGTCAAAGCAAAAAAATCATATTTGGTCTACTTCACTTTTCTTGCTTTAAATGATTCCCTATGATATTATGAGTTACTATGTTACTGGCGCATGCCCAAATGATGGCGTACAGATGATGTGAATGCAAACGGATGTGCCATAACGAAGATCATTCATGACAAAACGCATTAAGTTGTGCTTTCTTCTTACAAAAAATCCCCTAAGTCAGAGATATCCAAATTATGGCCCACGGATCAACACCAGCCACCAAATACCACTAGTCCGACCTATCACAGTTTATTTTGATTAACTTTTAAGTTTACTAACAAGTAAGTAAATCATAAAAACTAATAATCAGATTAATCAATAATTGATATATATAACGAAATTGAGCATTTAAACTATAATTAAGGATACAAGATTTATCCTAAAATGTTAGAACAAATGACATACGTAGGTAATTCACGAATGCAGTTAAACTTTATAAATACGATAAATGAGACTTATCTAGCTCTGACTTTCCACTGACAATTACAACGTGCGATCAAGAAGTACGATGAGCGGTACTAAACCTTTGATACAGTCAGTGTCGAATTTGAACGAGTTGTGACATGTTAGTTGGCTTCCAGATGCAGAAGAATGTTAAGAGTGACAGTCACACGGTAACATTAAGTTTAGTTCTAAGCTGAAAAAAAATGTCAAAACTTACGAAATGTTAATCAGTGTATGGCGGTGAAGGGGTGCCGTTGAAGACAAGTGGTATGGGGTATGGGCGACAAGTGGTATGAGCGATTGAAAAGCGACAAGGAGTCGGTTGAAAATGAGCAATAATCGAGACGTCCTTCGACGTTAGAAACAGATGAAAACGTGAAACAAGTGGTACGAATGATTTGTTCAAACAGGTGAATGACTATTCGAGAGCTTTCACGGGTCTCGTATGGATCCATGAAAAATATTTTAACTTCGGATTAAATGGGCAAATGTCTTCCTTCTTCACCACGAAAATACTTTGTGCCACCCTTTTCTTTTGATCCGCTAGTTTTTGCCCGAAAAATTGTTCCTGTCTGTCCACATCCGCGATACTCACCAGATTTACTACTATGTTACTTCTGGTTCTTCCCAAAGGTTAAAGCCGCGTTTACAGGAAAATAATTTGCTATCATTCCTGACGAGAGAACAACTACAGAGTAGCTGAATTCCCTTCCAAACGAAGACTCTGAGAAACTTTTCCCGTCATGCATTCAACATTCGGATAATTCGATTCCCGGCGGGAGCTCATGTGGTTCGGATTCCACATTAATCTGTAGGTCCACGTCTCATATAGCCTCGCTGCTGAAAAGGGACGTTAAAATCAACTCAACTCAACATTCGGATAAGTGTATTGCCAGCCAAGGACAGTACTTTGAAAGAGATTAGATCAAATTTCGTGTGAGCTTATTACTTTGTTTGTAATAAAATGATTCACGGCATATTTTAATAACGTATCGTAATGACAATTATGTCTGGTTTACTACTGGAAATTATTAGGATCGACTTCAAACATCTGCCAGTCAACTTGGTCAATTAAATATTTTTTTAATAATTCATATTTTTTTCACAAGGGTAACACTTTCAAAAGTGGAAAGAATGCCAGAAGCTAACTTATGGAACTGATCTAACTGTGTGAGTGGCAACAGTGTACTTTACCGAATATGTATGATGCGCTTTCTTGCACGGAGCAATGCAGAAATCGAAAACGATGCACAGTATTTGGAAGATGTTTTAAAACGATTGTTTGCTGTTATAAGAGTTTAGTGCAAAGGGGATTGCCATTCGAAGGAGAAATTCATTTCAGCAGTTAATTTGATGCAAAGTCTGGACACGTTTGTGTTCTCACTAAGAGACAAATTTCATAAAGTTGAAGAACCATTACAGACATATTCAGAAAATGTAACAAATGGCAATGATGCACCTGAAAAAAGCAGAAGCAAAAAGTGCCCTGACGATAATGATAACATTTATTTAACGCGAAGGAAAGAAAAATATCCAAGTTGAGACATTTATCGTTATATCGACACAATTCTTGTCGTAATCCACAGAATAACTGCCGCATATGAATACGTCTGTTCTATTTTCCACTTTATTTCAAAATTAGGCACGGAATTACTTCTTGAAGAAGAGGATCTAACAATAATTGCAGTTTACAAGGAGGATATGGAACACGAAAATATAGAAGATACAATCACTCATTTCTCTAGCTATATGATGAAAACACAGCTTGAAGCACAAGATAAGACTGCACAAGGTATAGTATATAGAGACATATGTATAACAATGATTTGCAACCCGTTTTTTAAAAAATGTTTATTCTGTATCTAACACTCCCTATTTCTAGCTGTGAGGCTGAAAGAGCATTCTCAAAACTGTCACACATCAAAAAAGCGCTATGAAACTGCATTAAAGGAAGATAAACTGAATGCTCTTACCATTCTGTGGTCCGAATATGACGTAACTAGGAAACATGACTTTTCTGAAACAATTTCAAAGTTTGCTGCACTGAAACAAAGAAAGAGGCAGGGGCGGATCCAGGACCGACTTCTGGGGGAGGTGGTGGGTTGTAATACTGCTATTTAGAGCTACTTTTAAGAGCTCCAAACTCTGAGATGGGTTTTATTTATATACAAAATAAGTAAGTTTCCTCTTCTGGGGGACATCGCCCTGGGAAGAGGCTTATGAAAGTATGCTTATTTTAACAAACTTCTTCCTAAACTGAGTGCAAGTATTCCTATCTAATTTAGTATATGTGGTTTAGTGTTTACTTAGTGGTTCCAGATATTTTCTCTCGAAACAACATTTATTCATGGGAATGGAAGTGAAATGCCAATAACTATTTTAGAGTTACTCTTAATATGTATGTTGTTAAAATAAGCAAATCAAGAAAGAAGAGCTATTCTCAACTAAAACACTAATGTGTCCTGCCTCTTGTTCATGGGAACTAGAATAAAGTAACTTTACATTATTATTATTATTATTATTATTATTATTATTATTATTATTATTATTATTATTATTATTATTATTATTATTATTATTATTATTATTATTTACGATCACAATATTTTTTTCTCGTACTATCGTCTCTCGAAACTTAGCAACTAGGATAGGCATTATCGTTAACTAGACATTTTCCAAGGAAGAGGAAACGCATGGCCCTTCATTTCTGAGGGTTAAAAGCAGTGATGATTTCAGAAAATTTACCCCTGGGGGATTTCGTTACACCGGGAGGGTATAAAATAGTACTACGAAAATACGTGAATCTACATTGAGAAACATAAGATATATGGCTCCGGTATAATTTTCTTCCGGGTCACTTCCTAAAGCAATCACTGGTTGAAAAAAAGCCACAGTTTCAGGCTATCATCCAACGGTATTTTTGAGGGTAGGTCTGTCCCTCTCTAGTTATGTCTTTCACGATAATGATTGGTACCAGAAAACTCATCAGAGCAACTTAAAACTTAATTTTATTCACTTTTGACTAAAGAATATGTGGAATCGACATCATTGTGCATTCTTCCACTCTCTTGCCTCTCTTTGGAGAACGCCACACTATATACAGATTATATTTCAGAATCAATTTAAGTACTCCAGAAGTCAGGCATCCATTGCAGGATTCCAGACTTTCTGCTTAAAAATTAGTAGTGCAGTCAAATTTCCAAAATGTAAGGAACAAATTAGTAACAAGATGATACTTGGTAAAGATGTTGGGAAACAACATACTAAAAGTTCCCTGAAATGCCACGTAATCTTCGCCGCCATATTGGAAACTGGCCGCTGGACGTGTCAAATGAAGCATACCCAGATAAAAATATCTTCGATATGGTTGCACATAAAGAAATAATGTAGTGTCGTTTTATAAAAAATAGATAACACAATATTTTTATTGAGAAACAATTTTTCGTAAAACACATACTTTTAGAAATATTTAACTCTGAATTCTAAAATTCCGAAAACTACCGTCAAACTGATTTAAAATTTTATTGAATTTAGGAAGTAATTATTAACAAGTTAAAATTTGACAGATGTTGGTAAATATTTAAATGGCATGCTAAAATCCCACAACTTCTTCGTTCGCCATATTGGAAAATTTCCAAATGCCCGAAGTAATTAAAGATAATATTTTGATAAGTAAAATACAATATGTGGACCGGGATAAATATTTGAGAAACTGTAAATGCAGTCGATCCGAATTCAATTGCGATTGGTGCTGGTGGGAGGGGGAAACATTATGACGTGTTTACCGTTCTCTTCCGCCATCTTGGTGGCCGCCATGTTGGAATCAATTTGTTTATTTTAAATGGCAACATGATCGTGTGACATATTAAACAACAAAGGGAAAATTAACGGTAAGATTAATTTTCCAAACTCTCCAACGGTTTTGAAGTTGTTAATAGAATTAGCTTATGTTATAAGTGAAATGCGCTCTGCGAAATTTCGAATTGAAGGATAAAGATAAAGTAAAAGACCATCTTTGTAACATCTCACATTAGGTATTATTTAAAAACCAGGAAAAGCGAGAGCTAACGTGCATAAGGCAAATACAATCAAATGACATGTTCAGCATGCCCATCACTCTGTTCTATGCACATCCTTAAGTGTGCGAGCCAGTGCTTGTGCACTCTACTATGATTCTTCTTTTCAGGTAGCCAATGATATTGATTTCATACTTGTAGACAATAGCTTTAAAATGCCTCCAAAGATAGAAATCCAAGGGAGTTATGTCGGGTGTCCTTGCTGCCCACTCAACTGGTCAATGCCAACTTATCAAGCAATCGGGAAAGTGTCCATTGAGCGATCGATTACATTACGACCATAAAGCGGCGGAGCCCCATCTTGTTGCTCATATTGATGAAATCACCCTTCTTCATGCAACAAAAGTGGCATAACAGTGTTCCAAGTGTATCTCCATATTGTGCAGCATCCAAGGTACCACTATGAAAACAGGTCTAATATGTCTTACGAATGGAAACGGGTCCAATAAGTTTTTCAACCCATATGCCACACCACACCATCATTTTACCTGACCTTGTATCCTTCATGAATCTATCTAATTAAGATATGTATTAGCCTAGTAACGAACATTTTGCCCAGTGTGGAGTAATCCTACGAAAAAGCTGTTTCTTTTTAAAATCTGCCATGGTTTGAAATTGTGAATGGTTTTAGGATAGGTTATATTATCATTTAGACTTAAATTTTGTTATGTGTGTAACATTGTGTAGACGGGAAACGACTGCATGTTTACGTTTTTTCTGGTGGGTAGAACAGGATGCTAGCCCGAGAGGAGGAATCTTAATTCTCCTTTTGGTTGGAGGACACACTTCAGCAATAAAAGATGTTTTCAAACAATGACATCCTAATCGCGAGTCTGACAAACAGTGCTGTACGAAAAGTTGATGATTTACCTTGATCAGGACAACCACGAAATGCAACTGATCCACACAATTCACCAGCTGTGTTGGTTGTATTGGTGAAAAGTTCTACTAAGAGTGTGCAACGTCTATCAAGAGAACATAATGTTAATGTCAAAAGTGTTGAAAGAATAATTAAAAAGGTGAAAGTGTCACCCTTAAAAATTACCATTGAAACAAAAACGGTCAGAGTATGATTCTGATAAACCAATGGAGTTTTGTGAATAAGTTTTGGTCAGATAGCTCGTGACCCAGTGTTTCCTCATGGCATTATTTTTAGTGGTAAGACAAATTTCTATGTAAGAGATTAGATTAACAACAAAATGTCTGGCACTGTAATAATACAAATCTTAATTGGATAGATACATCATAGATGCAAGGTGCATTTAAGGTAATGGTGTGGTGTGGAATATGGGTGAAAAGCTCATTTAACCTGTTTTCATTCCTCGCGCCTCGGATGTTGCAAAATATTAAGATATGCTTGAAAACACTATTATACACTTTCGTTGAACGCGGAAGGGTAATTTTATAAATATTAGCAACAAGATGGAGAGCAGCCGCATTATGGTCTTAATGTAATCGATGGACCAATGAACACTTTCCCGGTTGCTTGGTAGGTCGGCATGGACTAGTTGAGTGGGCAGCATGGTCTCTCGATCTAATTCCGTTGGATTTCTATCTTTGGGGCAGTTTAAAGCTATTGTCTACCAGTGTGAAATTAATGACATTAGCTACCTGAAAAGAAAAATCATAACAGCCTGTGAACAAATAACACCAACTAAGCTTCGCAGAGGGCACAAGCATTGGCTCGCACCCTTAGGGATGTGCATAGAACAAAGCGATGGGCATGCTGAACACGTCACGTGATTGTATTTATCTTATGTACGTTAGCTCCCTCTTTTCCTGGTTATTAAATAATACGTAATGTGAAATGTTACAAAGCTTGTTTTTTACTTTATCCTTATCCTTCAATTGGAAACTTCGCACGGCATATTTCACAACATTTCACACATAACATATCCTAAATCTATTCACAACTTCGAACTCGTTGCAGGGTTTGGAAAAGTAACCTCATCGTTAATTTTCTCTTCGAATGAGGTTGTTGTTTAATGTGTCACACGACCATGTCGGCATTTAAAATAAACAAATTGATTCCAAAATGGCGGCCACCAAGATAGGAAACGACAACGTTAAACACATCGTAATGTTTCTCCCTCCTACCAGCACTAATCGCAATTGACTTCGGATGGACTGCATTTACAGTTTCTCAAATATTTAGCACGGACCACATTTTGTATTTCACTTAACAAAATATTATCTTTCAATTACTTCGGACATTTGGAGAATTTCCAATATGGCGAACGAAGAAGTTGTGACATTTTAGTATGTCATTTATATAATATTTAGCAACATCTATGTCAAATTTTAACTTGTTAGTGATCACTTCCTAAATTCAATAGAATTTTAAATCAGTTTGACGGTAGTTTTCGGAATTTGAGAATTCAGAGCAAATATTTCTAAAAGTATGTGTTTTATAAAAAATTGTTTCTCAATAAAAATAATGTGTTATCTATGTTCTTTAAAACGACAATATTTTTTTTTCTTTATGTTCAACCATATTTATATGTGGGTATGGTTCATCTGACACTTCCAGCGGCCATTTTCCAATATGGAGGCGAAGGTCACATGGGATTTCAGGGGACTTTTAGTATGTTATTTAGAATATCATTCCCAACATTTGTATCAATGTTACTAATTTGTTCCTTTCTTCATTAAAATTTGTGCTTCATTTACTGCACTATACTATGAAACACTGTATCATCTCAAAAAACACATAAAGTAAATAAGATTCACATATTTAAAATAATACAAAATAATTATGGCAGGGTTAAATACGTTACTTTAAAATATTACAAAACAAAACTTATATTCAAGTTGTTAATTATTTCAGAACAGAGACTAATTTCAATTTTTACTGCTGCTGCGAACAGAAATAATATATGGTTATAAAGTACCTTTCGGTAAATATTCTAACATTTTTCCATGTCACCTGTTCAGCGTAATTTCTATGTACTTTTTGTTAAGATTAACTAACCAGGAAGGAAGGAAAAGATCGTTTTCAATTACAGGGATTTCTTTTACTATCAGTGGTGGCTGGTAACAATTAATTAAGTAGTGACAAAATAACAACGACAAATAATACAAATACTACTACTACTACTACTACTACTACTACTACTACTACTACTACTACTACTACTAATAATAATAATAATAATAATAATAATAATAATAATAATAATAATAATAATAATAATAATAATAATAATAATAATAATAATAATGGGTGATTCTCCTAGAAAGTGTTCTTTTAAGGTTGCTTTTTATTTGTTTGTAAAAGTCGAAATTCTTGCTGCTTCTTTCGATATAACCAATGTTATAATACACTGTCTGAAAATCAGTTACGGGGCATAATCAATCTTTATCAATTTTCGAGTTTTAAAAACTTTTTTTCTTTTACAGTTCCATGGAGTTGGCGCAGTTAGTCATGGAACTGACACACTTCGCCATGATCCTGACCGCTTTCAGCACAGACCTGAATGATTTCATGCATGTCTATGTTGTAAATATCATAAAAGCATGTTTGATCATTAATAAATAATATGCTTAAAAACATTAATAATCTTCATGCTTTTGAACATTCTCGTGCATCTGTACTTTCATACTATTTTACCAAACGTGGGCAGAATAAAAAGCTTTTCCATAAATGTTTCTTCGACTGACATTTTTGAAAGTTGGGCAACATTATGCTTTCAACACTTCACCAGTAAGTGAGTGTTTCCGAACTACTTGGCCAACATTAGAGCCGTGCAACATGCCCGTAACAATTGTACGAGGTGTGTCGCTGACTTGATTTCTCTTCTTCGTCTATGGAAAATATCGTGTTTTCCATTTCATATACTTCTTTCTGTAAGTATCTCTCTCTTTTTCCAAAACTTCGTTTTCTCTATAAACCATCTTCTCCATTTTCTTTCTTCTTCCAGCTGATTTCCTGGAATTTGAGACTTTGCTTGACAGAAACTCTTCCAAGCTTTCTCAGAGATTTCTCATGTATTACGTTCGGAAGGATAAAATGAATCGACAGTGTTTCGTGAAGTCTTGTCGGCTGGTCAACCGTTTGCTTCTGTGCTGAAACTTGATCGAAGTCCACATTAAAAGGAACCTCATTCGATCCACTTCACCATTCTAGATAGACAATGGACTGTCAATACGAAATTTGGATATGGCTTTAGTCTGATCACGGTGCGTTCGACTGTACTTCCTCCATTTCTTTCTACGAGACCTTTTTTCTCTTTGTGACTTTAAATCAGTTTTGATTTTTAATTTCAGCTGATTGCCGACGCTACCGATACCCCTCTCTTTTCTTCATCTCGCTTTTTCGTATAGTATAGGATCATTCTTGATACAGTCCCTTCTTACTTGTTCTGCCTCCTTTTCCTTCCTCCTCCTCTCTTGAAGGGCCTTGTCAACTTTTCCCATTCTACAAAGAAACAAGATATATAACTTCGTTAAGTATCAGGACCAAATATATACTTACGCAAGTTCAGGGTGTAACTGAACTGCCACTACCTGATAGTATGTTTGATATTCCAATGCCAATAAGTGACCTTTACCTTATCTCTATTCGCATTCAACTCACGGTCTGAGGGCCAATTGAACACAGACCTCTACAAAAAGTGTCAGAACTTTCTTTGTTACCTTTATATTTACTTTTTCGGCAAAAATGTCTTTTGAAAAGAGTCAAATTTTCAATCCTCTTTAACTTTTATTCTTTTCTTTATTCTTTCATTTTTTCTTTGAAATACGTCATAGTAGTTGAAACTGCTTAGTAGGTGTCGCTTGTGATATTATTATTTCAGACGCCTCTTACATTCGGGTGTTTGTGATATTGTAGCATACTTAGCTTAACAGTGAATAATGGGTGTGATTTCGTTAATCACGTGGATTCGAAATACGTAATAATCTGATATAGTGACATTTGTAAATATACAAGTGTATGTTGGGTTGGTTAAATTATTAATCTGTTAGAATTGGACAGTACTTAATACGATTTCCTCCTGCCTACATTTACATTGTAAAAAATCAGTGTTTATTATCTAATAATTTAAAAGTTACAAAGGAGTTTCAAGGTAAATAATCAATTCGGTATGTGTATATAATTATTATTGTTAGAGCAATTTTAGGGAAAATCGCCTCTAGTGAAATCTGTTGGTTTCGGAGTAGAAGAAAAACTTGAAAACCCTTATATAATTTTCTAAAAAAATAGAGATCAGAATTTCCTCCATAAAATTGGAACGGTACTCCCTATAGGGTGTGATCATGCATCGAGCAGAAGGTACGCGAAATATAGAAGGGCAAGTGCCCAGTATCCCTCAACGTGCTTAAATCCGTCCTCCACTCTATCTGCCAAGACGATGCTGTTGCCAAGTGTAAGTCTGTGCAACATATGAATGAGTCATAACGCCTTTATCTCTGTGTGTGGTGTCAAAAGCGAGCAACGTCAAACATGCTGTAATTGTAGTGATTTATCATTTTAGTCGACTCAAAAACTATTCTTGATACCAACTTTACACGTTGATACCTTCACCTAAGATACATTGTTTTTTTTTATCTCTTATGGTATTCTCCGTAATTTATGGTATTATATGTAAAATAGAGAATATGGGTATCTTGTAGTGACGGTCATTGTCAGGAAAAATACCCCGTGGTCAGAGTGTACGTATGCCTAAATTCTGTCCTGCTATTAGGTTCCGAACACCGTCTCGACCTATATTACGACCTATATGTCTTGTAGGTTTCAAATGGGGAACCGTAAGAAGTGGAGAAAGAGAATATGAATGTTGATATTAATGTTGTAAGGGACCGTACAATTTCCATAGGCTACAAACAGGCATCTAAAGTGTTTCAAGTACCCCGAGCTACTCTTCTAGATTATGTTAAATCAGAACATAGGTCTGAGCAATGTGTTGAAAAAAAGTAGGGACGAAAAACTGTTCTTTCTGTTGAGATTGGAAAAAATATTGTTGCGCATTATGTTGAAATAGAAATTGGCTACTAGGGATTAACTAATTCAGATTTAAGAAGAATGACGTAAGAATTGGCAATCAAAATCAATGTGACTCATCCATTTAGTGAGAAAATGGGCGCCCTCTGTTTTTAAAAGACATCCGGAATAAACACTAAGAAAAACCACTGAATTTGTCTGTGCCTAGAGTAGAAGGGTTCAACAAAGAAAGTGTACAAAAACTTTTCGCGATACTCAAATGTGAATTGCAGGAGATAAATTTTGATCGAACAAGTAGGTAGAATGAATAGCAATTCCCATCCGCTACAGTCCGGAAGAGATTTTAGAACCAGGGGAAAGGCACTGATTTCGCGAAAGTCACTGAATCAACAACATTTTTACTAACGCTTAGTTTATTGCAAGGGAACCGAAGCAAGATACCATTAAAAAATAGTTGTGGAGGAAACATCAAGCAGACCAGAACTTCATTCGAATATTTCACTTTCTAACAAACGTGTGCTTTCCAATATCCCAGAAATCATCAGTCCCGAAGCTATTAGGTCAGTATCAGTGATCTGTCCATCAACGTCAAAAAGGGCTGGAGCTGCATTATTGGTCGATGGTTCACCACACAAAGAAAAAATCATGGAATCAGATAAAAAGAAAAAGAAACAAGAATCAATCCAACAAAGCAGTTTTCAGTCTACATTGCTGGGAAACGTAGGTTTCAAGAAAAGCAGGAAGAACCATCTATTGCTGCTAGACCATCTACATCTGGAATACAGAAGCAAAGAAAAACTTTGAAGGAGAATATTGGCACTTGACAAAGAATGAGAAGACATTCATCAAGCTCATCAAATGAAAGTGACAATAAAACTACAGCAGTGCAATGTATTTCCACTGATGAGGAAGACAGTGACATGACGCAAACTGTCCAATGTGTGGACAGCTCTTTTCAGAGAATAAGGTGGCGACAAAGAAGATTAGGTGCATTGTTTTGTTCGAAGCACGATATTCATCTAAAGAATGTAAAACGTATATCTGTGATATCTGATTGTATGGATAAACGTGATTCTCACTCTCTATTATGAACTTGGGACTAAATTTAATATTGTTTTAAACGAAACTTTGCGATTTTTCAAAACACATTCAATACAAAAAGCTTTCAGATCTTAGTTCACTTATTAAACTGAAGCATCGTTGTACTTGTTCGCAAAATAGGACTTATAGAAAAGTAAATAAGGGCTTTTTTATTTGACTTTTACTAACCTCATCGTGCTTGTTTAATTAAAGTAAACATAAGGAAACAGTTTTTAGACATCTTTTTAAACTGAAATTTTGCAGTTCTTTTATATTTTACTAATAACTCAAATAAATATAGGTTTTCCACATTGTGTTTAACACTTGTCTAAAAGAAATGTTCATACTAACTATAGGTTGCACAATGACAGATTTTCTTCCAATTACCTTGCTAGAAAACCGAAAAATATAATGGCGTACGCTGAAACTGCAGGGTCCACATGGAACTTCTCTAACTGCAAAAATTAATTGTTTAGAAACTATTAGTGCCAGAGAATAACGATTTTCGCATGTTGGTAAGCAAGTAAAACAGTAATTTCCTCTATATATGCACTTCTATATCGGCAGTGTTGTTAGCTCTCAGAATGTCAAATCAATATTCAATCTCCCGCCATGCGTTGCATAACATGTTCGGTCTGAGCAGGAATATCACGTATATTTGTGGCGTAGACTTTATCTTTGACATAGCCCCATGGGAAGAAATTCATAGGGGTTATGTCTGGAGATCACGGTGGACAAGGATCGGGTCCATTTTGTCCAATCCATCTTTGTGGTAACGTTGATCTAAACACCAGTGCGTTGGGGCACCATCCTGTTCGAATATATTGTTTAGTTGCAGAGGGGTAGCTCTGGGAAAGCAAAGTATTCAAGCTTGTCCAGATAAACGGGAGTATTGTAAAAATGATCGATCTGGCTCAAATTAGAACATACTAAGCCACATTAGACCAATCCAGGTTCCGCCTGATCCGAAGTACTCAATAGTTCAGTGCCGCAAGACACGTGATGACCCAGGTACCATCCAACCATGGAAAATGGAACACCCCGCAAACTCGTTCTCTTTTATGACCCCATTTTATGGGTGTATTCGTTCCCTTTTATGAGCACTTTTTGGCGGTGTATTCGATCCCTTTTATGGCCACTTTTTTCAACCCCTTTTTTAACATGGAAGAAATTACATAAGAAAGGTTACAAGCATTTTCTTAGTTTAGCAGAGCTGATAAAGAAGTATGGCCCATTTCAACCCCTATTCCAGACAGCACAATGCACGTACAGTACCCGTATAGTACATGTACAATTGCACGGATGCAACATGTGCAGCTTCTGTATAAATGCACGCCTGTACATATGGTGCACATATACGTCACAAGTCCTATTCAACATCTTCACGTGCGCAGGACATGTGCAATGCACACTTACACGACCTTCACAAGTGATTTACACCTACTGCGCAGGTGATTTACAAGTAGCACGTATTCGATTTACATATAGTGCACAGTGGATTTAGATTTTGGACAGCGGTGATTTACACGTAGCACACAGGTGATTTACATGTAGCACACAGGTGATTTACACGCAGTAATCAGGTGATTTACATGTAGGACAGAGATAATTTACACGCAGTACCCAGATGACTTACATGTAGGACACAGGTGATTTCCTCGTAGTGCAGAGTTGATATAAAAGCATATTCAAGATGCAACGAAAAACAGGGTTTATATATTTGGTGGTTTACGCAGTAACACCATCTATAACACGAAAGACTTCACCTTCAAAGTATATAACAAGTAACTAATAATTGTCAGTGAGAATTTTACTTTTGAGTTTATTATTTGTAACGAGCAAAGCTTTAAGTAGTATCTCTGACATGTTTGCCGAGTAAAAAATAACACAACATATTCTGCTGTAATCGGTAAATAATTTTGTAAACCTATGAACTGTCCGACAGTAGTTACAACAGTACAGTGCTGTCACCAGTTAATCTTGTATCCTAGCTCAGCGGAAGTTATGGAGTTTCTACAATCATTCAGCTGTCATTCGTCGAAAAGTTTTTATAACACCGCCTGGAGGAAAAAAGACATTGCAAAAATTAGGGGTTACTTTATATTGTTGATGAAAATGAGAGAAAAAATGAAAGTAAAAGTATACACTTGCACGGTATTATTCACGTCTCATACATAGATGCAGTAGCCGGGCAAATGCACATGTGCACACAACGGCTTAAGCACCGGTAATTTAAATGTGCTTCATCTTCGCAAATGCACATGTGCACATGCACGCCTGAAGCATGGGTTATGTACGTGCGCTGCATCCACGCAAGTGCACATGTACACATGTGTACATAACGGCTACAGCACGGGTTATATAAATGTGTGCTTCATCCATGCAAATGCACATGTGCATATAACGGCTTAAGCACGGGTTACGTACGTGCGCTTCATCCACGCAAATGCACATGTGAACGTAACGGCTAAGGCACGGGTTATATAAATGTGTGCTTTTCCTGTGCAAATGCACATGTGCACATGCACGACTTAGTCACTCTTTATATACGTGTGCATAATCCACGCAAATGCACATGTGCACATGTACGGCTTATGCATGGATAGGGTACATGTGTCGTACACGTACGTGTTGTCTGGGATGTAACATAGCGGAGCTAATAAAAGAGTTTGGCTTATTTTCCATCCCCATTGTAACATAGCAAAAATTACATAAGACTATGAGCATACAACTATGTAACATAGCAGAAACTACTAACATTTTTAACATAGCAGAGATGATCATATTCTTTTATGGGGCTAGCTACCCCCAGCCCTCCTGTTTTCACATCCAGGGCTTGGAACCGGCAATGGAGGAGTTAAAAAACATAGAGTATCACAAAGATTTAAAAAGTAACTACACACACACACGGTTTACGGAGAACTTAATCGGGATGGTATTCGTTCCCTTTTATGAGCACTTTTGGGGACTTATTCGTTCCTTTTATGACCACTTTTTCAACCGGTATCATAACATAGCAGAAATTACATAAGAATGGCTAGAAGCATTTTTAACATAACAGAGCAGATAAATGAGTATGGCCTGTTTCTAAACCTTTATATAAAATAGCAGAGAATACATAATACTATGAACTCATAGTAGAAAATAACAGAGCATAGAAATCGTTCTCTTTTCTGATCAATATTTTAACATAGCAGAGCTAATAAAAGACTATGATCACATTTTCCAACTCCTATGTAACATAGCAGAAACTCCGTAAGTCTGCACGGTTAACAATAGGTCAACATATTCCTTTGCTTACTTAAATAGTAAAAAATGGTTTAAAACACTCGAACAAATGGAGGAACATTAGGAACACATTTTACTAGAATAAATGGAGGAATAAATTTGATTTACCTATTCAATTTTGTACCCTATGTTTATTTAAGGTACAAGATAATCTAAAATACTCAGCTAGCTAAAATGGTCCTTCTTCATTTTTTTCTCGTTGGTACAATCGAACAGATTTATTTATTCTTTCGATTATTTGAGTAGTAAAATAGATACATAAATTCGAAGCTAGATAAAATGGTCTTTTTTCGCTTTTTCTTGTTTGTAAAAATTTATTCCTTTATTTATTTAGATAGTACAAAATGATTTAAAAATGTTCAGCTAGCTAGAAGAGCCCTTCGTTTTCTCTAGTTGGTACAAAAAGTAGAACACACACATTTATTCTTTCGTTTATTTGAGTAGTACAAAAGTACATAAATTTGGAGCTGGTGAAAATGATGTTTTTTCGCTTTTTCTTGTTAGAACAAATTTATACTTTTTTATTTAAATAGTACAGGATGATATAAAATTCCCTGCTAATTAAAATGGCATATCTTTGCTTTTATTGCTTCGTATAAATTTGTTTTTTTCGTATATTTGAATAGACCAGAAGGTATAAAACACTAAAATTCTTAAACTGGCATTCTTTGGGTTCTTTAATACAAAAGTAAATAAGCCACTCGAATTTATTCCTTCTTCACTTTTTTTCTGTTTGGTACAAAATTGAATAGATCAGTCAATTTTATCCGTCGCTGTATTTACCTTTAAATGTTTGACTTTTCACCTCGATATTCAGTACTCTTGGGACATGTAGTACTTGATGACTTATTACTAAATGTGGAAACAGCACCTCAATATCTTACTCCATTTACGAGTTATTTTGGTTTAAATATTTGGCATTTGACTTCGATGGTTAGTACTTACGGCACATGTAGTACTTGTTGTCCTATTACTAAATGTGGAAACAGCAACTCAATATGTTGCTCCGTTTACAAGTTATTTTGGTTTAAATATTTGACCTTTTACCTCGATGGTCAGTATTTTCGGGACATGTAGCAGTTGGTGATCGATTACTAAATGAGAAAGCAGCACTTCAATATGTGACTCGGTTTAAAAGTTATTCGGGTTTAAATATTTTACCTTTGATCTCGATGGTCAGTACTTTTGGTATAGTCTGTCAGGAAAGTAAATGTACACCTGATTTTTGAGTCTAGCATTCCTGTGCTCCATCCATGGAGAGTATGAGAATTAAATTATTGAAATGTTTACTGAGGGACCAGAAGAAAAATCTAATCTGAATAAGAAATTGCAGAGGGGCACAAGCTGTGCATACGAATAGTGCATAGTGTAAGTAAAGAGCGACACCGAAAGAGAAACCCAGAAACAGCTGCTAAAATGAGAAAAAAGAGTAAAAATTATCGAAGTGGGAACATAAAATACAATTACAACAAATATGCCAATAACTAAGCGTTTACCAAGCAGCGATCTTGGTGTAGTGGTTAAGGCGCTATATTACAAATCCAAAGACCGGCGGTTCGAATCTGCTCCAAGTAGTATATTTTTTAATTTTTTAATAATGCATACATCACATGAAAGGTGGTAAAAGAGAGCGTATTACCCGTTTAATATGTTAAGTGAAAACGAATTAAAAATTTCGGTGAAATTTATTAGAGAAGTGAAACAATGCAAATGAAGAAGCAAGTATATTTAATCACGGGTTGTATCAGAGGATGGTGACCGGAAAAACTGGAAATTTTACCGAATTTCAAACATATGAGTCTCTACGATAGGAAACTTTCTTCAGAAATGTGCGTATTGTAGAGACCATCATGTCAGAAATGCAATAAAATTTGTATGCAGTTTTGCCTTTTCGGCGATGATCACCTCTGATTTGAAAAGAGAGAGAGGGAGAGAACGAGAGAGAAAGAAAGAAAGAGAAAGAGAGAGATGCTCCTGGAACTGACAGTATGGTGCTTCTATTCAAATCAACAAGATGTCAAATAGACGCTTACATAATAAGAATGCCGAATACAAACAGCCATAAAACAGCAAAATAATAATTGCTTGCGTTATCACCTAAGGTTCCAAGATTCGAACAACGTATCACTAATATCACTAATTCCAAAATATTGTAACTTAACACAACTCCCCCTCTCCCCAAATGTGTCCTGTAAAAACAATCACAAGGTTTGGGATGAGGGACCATATTGAGACTACAATATTAAACTATATGTAGACTTTTAGCAGATTCGTATTCAGTTATTTTTTCCACAACCAGTTTTATTCATATTCAAGACAGCAAAAGCATTATATTTCTTAACGACAAAGCGAAGTTATTGCAACACTGCGTTACACGTGAATCATGCATATTACACTCATGACTTTGGCTATGCAGAGGCTAGCCACCGAGGCACGCTGAATAACGCCTGAAGGAAGCAGCGAGGACAGATAGCGATACAGTGAACGGGGCAAGCAATGCATTAGAGACATTTCAACAGAAAAAAGATTCTTCTTTCCACACTTCATGCTGTAGTTCTAACTTCCATTTCCCCACCAAAGTTACATGCCTAGACTAGTACATAATCCCATTACACTTAATGCAGAGCCTTCAAACAACTTTTTTCTACGAAGGAAACGTAGAACACTACACTTATAGATATACCATAGATAGATAGTTAAGTAGTAATAGATGAATGCAATTAACCTCACATAATTTCGATTGTCTAAATATACACTGGTTTCAAACAATTAGACACATAACAAACATTCACAACACCATTATAACCTATCATATGTCAATTACACTTCACAAGTGGTAGAATGAAAACCGTAGACTGATTGTGGAATGAAAACCGTAGAAAATAGAATGTTTTTTTTAAATTACAATTATGAACCCAAGTTAGTGAATGGAATGATGACGGTCACTGAAAAGAAGATGATCCGAGGTCGGATTTCGAGAAATAATTTGATAATGAGGTGAAAACAAAATTTTATAAAAGGAATGGTTATGGTGCGCTAGACACAACACAGTTGCCTGTTTCTTCTCGTCATGTGAAAATGACTCGTTTTAGAGAAGCGACAAAAAGCCTGTGTCTTATCTCGTGCAGTGGCGGATCTAGCTCGGGGCCGGGGGACCTAGAACCCCCACTTTCAGATTGACGAAAATAATTTAATCTATTATTTATATCGTTTTCCGAGACGAGACGTGACATGTCCTTGGTTGGACTCATCGCGTTTTAAATGTCTCGAAAGCATTCCATAGCCCTCTCTTGTCCGATTATCAATTCTAACTTGTAAACTTCGTTACAATTCGAAGGCGCATGGCTTCCAAAACTACTTCTATTATTATGAGTAATACGAAAGAAAGTTAGACGAAAGGAGACGAGATAACAATTTGTATCGTTTCGTTTACACGGGATGACACTGGGATAGCTACGAGACTAGACACAGGCTTTGTGTCGCATCGCTAAAATGAGACAATTTAACATGAGGAGAAGAAACTGGCAATCATGTTGTGTCCAGTGCAGTATAATAATTTATTTTCTAAAGTTTTCTTTTCATTTCATTATCAAATTATTTCTCGACGTCCGACATCGGATCATCTTTCATTGACCGTCGCGGTTCTAGAACCTTAGGTAATAATGCTTGCTTTAATAGTTGTTTGTATTCCGCATTCTTATTATGTAAGCGTCTATTTGTCATCTCGGTTATTTGAATGGAAGCACATCACTTTCAGTTCGGGGAACATCTCTTTCTTTCTCTCTCTCTATTTCTCTTTCCTTCTCGGTGGTGATGATAGGCAAAAGGGCAAAATTACATAGAAATTTTACGGCATTTCTAGCAAGATGGTCTCTTCAATAGGCACATTTCTGAAAAAATTGCCAATCCCAGAAAATCACATGTGCGAAATTCCTGAAAATTAGCAGTTTTTGACATTGCCACCCTCTGATACATACCCCTGATTAAATATACCTGCTTCCTCGTTTTCATTATTTTACTTCTCTAATAAATTTCACCGAAATTTTTAACTCTTTTTCTCTTAACGTATTAAACGGATAATACGCTCACTTTCTACACCTCTCATGTGCTGTATGCTTTATTTTCAGAAAAACTAAAAAAATATATATACATCTTGGAGCAATTCGATCCGCCGTCCTTTGGATTTCTAATCTACCGCCTTAATAACTACACGAAGATCGTTGCTTGGTAAACGTTTAGTTGTGGGAATATACAGTATATTCGCATTTGTATATTATGTTCCCACTTCGGCAATTTCTACTTTTTTACCCCTCCCCTTTCTCTGTATTGATTTAAATATCATATTCTACATGGTTAAAGTGCAGGAATATAGTGGATAAGACGCTAGATTGAAAATACAAAGGACGTAAGTTCGAATCCACTACAAGTAGAATGATATTTTAATAATGCATGCAGCACGTGAAAGGTGGTAAAAGAGAGCGTATTACCCGTTTGAGATGTTAAGTGAAAACGAGATAAAAATTTCACTGACATTTATTGGAGAAGTGAAAGAATGAAAATGAGGAAGCAAGTTTATCCAATCAGGCGTATGAATCAGATGGTAAAACGAAATTTATCCGAATTTCACACATGTGAGTCTCTACAATAGGCAAACTTCTTCAGAAATGTGTCTCTTTCAGATTGTGCTAGCCAAAGATAGTTTAACCAAAGGTGTAGTGTTTTTTCCTAAGAACGATAAATTAAAAAGTGCATACTGCACATGAACGACGTGTTTCGAATGTCCTAGTAATTCCCTTGCCCTTTCCCAATTAACATGCGTAAATCGTCTCTATCATGATTCAAGTGTATGCGTCCACTTTCTTAAGGATTGCTCATTTAGTATGAGAAGTTACTCTTTGATTCTTCACGATTGCTTTGAAAACAAAATAACTTGGAAAGGATTTAAAGCTATATTGATTAGTTGTATAACTCAGAAGTCCAGCAATTCATCCCTACATTATCTTCTCCTCCAACATCATAAACTAAATATTGCTAAGTTCAGCCCTGATATTTGGAACGAACCGCCAATGTTCCTGTAATGATATTTCCACCAAAGTTCATGCGAAGTTAATTTATTCGATGATCTGGAGACAATTTAGTGCTCATTAATAAACTAAATAACATACAATGGAGGAAAATTATATAAATGATATCGTATTATACAGTCATTTCGCCGTATAAGTTCAATAGTATAATAATAATAATAATAATAATAATAATAATAATAATAATAATAATTTTTTATCGGTCCTGCGCGGAAAGTGAGAATTAAATCAATCACATGTGAAGTCAATGTAAGGAGAAAAGCCTAAACTGTATAAGATTGAAGCGGGGCACAAGCTGGGAATACGAACAGTGCATAGTGTAAATAAAGGACTACACCGAAAGAGAAAGCCAGAAACAGCAGGTAAACGGAGAAAAAAGAGTAGAAATTGTTGAAGTGGAGACATAAAATACAAATACGAATAGGGATGAGCACAATTCGAGTCAAAGGTAAGTTTCTTGAGTTGAGTTCTCTTCCAAGTAGCTGTTTTCGAGGTCGAGTTTCGAGTTGAGTCTAGTTTGGTAATGGCTCGCTCGCTCGTTCAGCTCGTTTAAACTCGTATTGAAATAATGGCCTGATTAAACTGGAAAACGCAATTCATGAGAAATGTAAGCAGTAATGTGGAATACTTTTAGTGTTGCTTACGACAAGGATGCATCTCGTCTCGTCTAGAAAACGAGAGGACAAGAGTTTTTTTTTTTACGAGAGAGCCTCAAATGTCGTGATCACTAATATAAGTATACACTGCAGTTCTTAAAATCAAGGCTGAGACCTGCACGGTCGAATTCTTGAGCCCAAGCAGAAGACCAACCCGAGTAGTGACATCATCCAGCTCGGCTCGTTTCAACTGAGCGAATGGCTCGAGTCGGCTCAGTTGGGATGAGTCGTCGGCTCGGTCCAATTAAGCCAATGACCTGAGCCGCCTCAGTTGGAACGAGCCATCGACTCGGCTCAACTGAGCCGATGGCTCGAGCTTTCTCGGTTGGAATGGGTCACCTACTCGGCTCATGTGAACCGGTTCGAGCCAGCTAAGTTGAAACTAGTTCATCGGCACGGTTCGATTCAGCTCAACTAAGCCGATGGCTCCAATTGGCTCGGTCGGGTGAGCTGTTGGCTCGGCTAAATTCTCGGTCCGGTTCGGTAGTGAATGAGCTGTAAGCCGAGGCGCTCGAGCCGTTGAGAAGCCAAAACCCGGTCCCAGCTGTTTTGAACATGTTTGGCTGAAGCCTATAAGTTTTAACAATTTTTGGCTCAAGCCCGAATACTTGCCCCTTAGGAACTTAAACCCAGAACATGACCGATGTCCTTGCCTCCTGAAGACTTCTGGACGACCGAGATCGACAGTCAATTAGCTTTTACTATTCAGATGCAAACCGCGTATCTTTTAAATATTATGCACGGTCTTGATATTATAACAATAATAGTAATACTAACACTACTACTACTACTACTACTACTAATAATAATAATAATAATAATAATAATAATAGTAATAGCAATAATAATAATGTTATTAAACTTTAAACTTGCCCTAAAATTTGGCAAAACTTACTTAAAAGTAGACATTTTAAGGAAAGGGTTCCGTATCTTGAAGACACACCTCTGCAACTACCAAAATTTTAAACTAAAGCGTTCCACTAAAGTTTCAAGTAGAAAGTATTCTACTGTATATTTTAAGGAAAATAACTGTAATAAAAATAACTGAATATCAAGCAACAGTAAGGCATATAATAAACTAATTTTTAGGATATGCAGAGGTAAATATAGAAGCTTTGCTACAAAAATACCTACATAGACCATTATTCAATGAGCTCTAAAACACAATATAACGAAATAAGATTCAGTCTACAGAGCAATTGTTACTTAAAAAATGGACATACACTATTTCGAGAATCGAGACAAGACGGGAAATGTTTACGATACGGTTCTTCTCGTCTCGATTCTCATCTCCAAAGCAAGACGATAATTTCAGTTAGCCTTGTCCCGTCTCGAATGTAAAATGTTAATTCTCATGTTATTTTGTTTGTTTTAGAAACGAGATGAGAAATTCCTCTTCTCGTAGGGAACATTAAACCAATCCGATATATTCTTTCCAAATGTCACGTTTCTGCTTGTAATAGTATGACCTAAGAGATAATTAGCTCCTAGCTTTTATTCTTCTACGAGATAATAATAATTATTATTAGTTTATTATTATTACTATTATTATTCCTGAAGATTAGATAGTTCAAGTATTAAAACATCCGAGTATTCAAATATCTGAATATAATAAAACGTATGTCATCGCCGATCAATCGTCATCAAAATTCTCAAAGTAAAAAAAAATGTGCGACGTGGATTCGAACACACACCTTGATCACTGAACCGTGATCGCTACGCGGTAAACGATTCGTTTTTAGTCATTTTACGTTAGGTTTCTTTGTCTCCGCTTGAAAAAGTTGTATGTTATATTTCTTCGATTCAAAACATCTTTCGTATTTCTTTTGTGAATAATCTTCGACAACTTTATATTAATAACTTGAGTTGATGTTAAACATTTCGTTCACAAGTTTGTTTTTTCTCTGCACGAAACTGCAGGTAGACAGATTTAATTCTCATACTTTTGATTTGTTTCAAAGCAGTCGCCATTACCTGGTCAAAGACTTTTGTCCACCACGTTACATATTAGCCAATAGAAATTCATTTTCCGGAAACGGAAGTTTCACTTTCCGGATTTCGGAAAATTATGGATTTCGGTAAAATTCCACAATTCATTAAAAATCCGGAACTCGGAAAGCATCCGGAATTTAGAAAGCTCCGAAATTCAGAAAAATTCAATAATTCGGAAAAATTTCGGTTTTTCAGAATTTCGGAATGTTTCCGAAATCAGAAATTCCTAAATTCCGGATTTTTCCGAATTCCGGATTTTTCCAAAATCAGGTTTTTACGAATTGCGGAATTTGTCCGATTTGGTTTCGGGAGTCCGGAAAGTAAAAATTCCGGAATTGGCCATCCCTAGTTTACACACAACCTTTCAGAACACTAAACTAATAGCGGTCTACAAACAAAGAAGCAATGCAAAGCATTTTGTATCCTGCAATACGTCATGTATTAAAATCCGACTGCAGTTTCAGTATGTAACCAGAAAAGGCATATATCTAGCTACTGGAAGCAGAGGTATGAAGAATTGTATTGTGTCTTATATTTTTGTGTCTTATACAACCCTGTAAACCAGTGAATGTCTATACGGCTTTCGTTAAATCCAAGTTGTAGTGTCCATAGTTACATCCATTTGTGTTTATATTATAGGTTAGTAAAGCTTTCCATATGATAGGGTTAGTAAGTCTTCCTCTGCTCTCGCGTAAAGTTGTGATACGATCTGCTACAGGATACAGAACAAAATATTAATTTAACCAAAGTTGTTGTATTACTACAGATCTGCTTCCGCCTCTGACAACTCTGGTCGATCTCGTTGACGCGGCATGTTTGCTTTCTATATCCCTTTCTTCGTTTACTGAACTAAACAGTAACTATTCTGAATTATATTACTGCGTATGCCTCGTAGATAAATATTTCTGATGCCAATAGTTTCCGTTTTGTCCAAGGAAATTTCTTTTTCTTATTCCCAGCATGACTTTTATTACATTATATGAAAAGCATGACAATGCCTCTTCATTCTTTGTGCATTGAAATCGCATATTTTTCTGAGTACTATGAGTTCATATTGTCCAACGTTGCTCCCATCACTGTACCACTTCCTGTTCTCTCGATATAAATTGTTAATATTTTGATTCTAAGGGAGATATAGCGTTTCAATCATTACGTTTGATGAAAAATTGAGAAAGGTATTGAGTTGCCACAAACAACACCTATTATTAATATTACTATTATATTATTATTATTATTATTATCATTATTATTATTATTATTTTTATTATTATTATTATTATACTTACACTAATGTGCCTGCCACTATTTGCAATGAAATTGTTACTAATAACACTCCTTGCAATTCACGCTTCCAAACTCGAAATACATGATTTACAGTTCTCTGTGTTAGGGAAAAACATATTCATTATATTATTATTTCAAATAATACGTTTCAACAAGTTACTTCACTTTCAATGTAACTTCATATCATCACTAACAATCGTCTTGTTCCGATAGGAAAATATCCCCCTGCAAAAAAATGAAAGCCTGACTGTAGCGAAAGGGCATGAACCTTCTTTAGGTGATTAATTGGGTCCAATATTTCAATAAAAGAGGATAAGTCTCTGCACACAAACATTTCAGTAAAGGAGGAAAAGTCACTCAAATATTGTGAATACCCATTTATGGTCGATATTTATTTCGGTTGGAATTTCTTAAGAGTTTGAAGGGCCGCAATTTTAAACATTTTCATCTGATTATTCTGGCTAACGAGCTCATTCAAGATACTTCAACAATTAATTTTTTGTGAAGTTTGGTCTGAATCCGCTGAAAATTACGGTGGTTAGGGCATTCACAAATAGCGTTATATATATACAGATAGATAGATAAACACACAGAGGGAGAGATAAAAAGTGCCTTGCACCCTTCTCCCTTCTTGCTCCTGTGCTGTGTGAGAAATAAACCTGGCCTCTTTGCAAAACGTATTCACCAGCCTAAGCAAAACACAAGCCTCTTACTACTCAACGTAGAAACGTGGTCGAGAGGTTTAAGGGATGTAGTGATTGTATTTTTAGTAACCATCAGTATTGGTTTCGAACCCCTCCAGCTCCATTTATTTTACTGTTTGCGGCTACGTCGGAACGTTCAATTTCTACTCTTTACAAATTGCAAATGGCGTTTTCATTCGAAATAAGAGGAATTTTGGTGGCATTTGTTCGGATGTTCTTCTCTTTCGAAATGAAGACAAGAATAAAAGCAATACGCACAGACAAAAAGTAGTATCAGTACTAAACATTACGAATAATAGTTGCTACGAAAGACTAAATACGACCTCTTTTAAGATCTCTCATGAGTTGTATGGATTATTAACAAAAATTAAAAAATCTCATTGCAGGGTATTCGAACTGCCGTCCTTTTCATTTCTAAGCAAGCTCCTTAACCCCTACACCAAGATCATGGCTTTGTGAACGTTTAGTTGTCGGTGTATTTGTTCTATTTGTGTTTTATGTTACCACTTCGAAAAGTTTTACTCTTTTTTCTCCGTTTAACAGCTGTTTCAGGCTTTCTCTTTCGGTGTCGTCCTTTATTTACACTATGCACTATTCGTATTCACAGCTTGTGCCTCTCTGCAATGTCTTAATCAGATTAAACTTTTCTTCTTGTCCCTCAGTAAACATTTGATTGATATAATTATCATACTCTCCATGGATGGAGCGCAGGAATGCCAGACTCAAAAATCAGGTGTACATTTACTTTCCTGACAGACTATACATGTAGTACTTGAATGTGGAAACAGCACCTCAGTATGTTGCTCCGTTTACGAGTTATTTGGGTTTGAATATTTGACTTTTGACGTCGATGATCAGTACTTTTGGTGCATATAGTAGTTGATGACATATTACTAAATGTGGAAACAGCTCCTTAATATGTTGCTCCGTTTGCGAGTTATTCTGGCTTAAATCGTTGACCTTTAACTTCGATGGTCTGTGCTTTTGGGACATATAGTAGTTTTGGTGGCCCATTACCAAATGTGGAAACAGAAGCTCAATATATTGCACCGTTTACGAGTTATTCGGGTTTAAATATTTGATATTTGACCTCGATGGTCAGTACTTTTGAGAGATATAGTACTAGATGAATGATTGTGTAATTTTTGCTATGTTACATAGGGGTTGATAAAAGGGAACTAGTATACTCCTGCTATTGGTTCATATTCCCTGCTTATTAAGTAGAGTTTAAAATAAGCCATACTCTTTTATATATATATATACCGTGGGACGTAAAACTTACAGATTTCATTTCATTTTCTTTTATATATATAGGGAGTTGTGAAAATATGTGTCCGTAGTCTCTGTGTAATTTGTTATTGGATTATGCGTTCGTTCTCTTAAGTAATCTCTGCTGTGTTGCACAGGGGTCGATAAAAGGGAACGAGAACACCCCCATTATTCTATGTTATGTTAGTAGACTTTAATTGTTACATAGGGGTGCTGCTGAAATATGCGTTCGTGGTCTCTGTGCTCATAGTGTTATGTAAATCTTGCTGTTAAAATAGGGGTGAAAAAATAAGACAAACTCTTTTATGATCTCTGCTATGTGTTCGTAGTCTTACGTCTGCTATGTTAAAATGGAGGTGGAAAAATACGCCATACTCTTTTATTAGCTCAGTTACGTGTTCCCAGTCTTACTTAATTTTTGCTATGTACCATAAGTGTTGGAGAATGGTTCATAGTCTTTTATCACATCTGCTATGTTCGTAGTCTGCTATGTTAAAATAAGGGTTGAAAATAATGGTCATAAAAGGGAACGAATACACTCCCAAAAAGTAGTCAATAAAGAGAAGGAGTTTTCTGGGTGCTTGATTTTCTATGGTCGGATGGTACGTGGGTCATCATGTGTCTTGCGGCACTGAACTATCGAGTACTTCGGATCAGGCGGGACCTGGATTGGCCATCGGGGTGTAGAGCTTGAAAGAGTTGCACCTTATATGCATACAAACGAAGTCTTCTATGGAGCATCTTATGGATAGTTAAACGTGGAATGTTCAGCTTGAGTGACGCTCTGCGAACTGACATTGTTGAGGTTCTAGTGAAGGTCCCATGACCTCATCCAGTTTCCTCAGACGTTCATGCTTTGCCCGAGCTAAGTCGGTTAATACTCCCCGAGGTTAAAAGCTTATCAAACCATGTTTTAATGGTGTTAATATCTGGTGGGTCATAGTGGGGCTTTCGTCTGAAGTTCCTTTCCACGGTGACTGGTAATTTTGTCTCAACCGACCATACCACACACTTCACTATATCTTGTGCTGTTGTCATCCTTATTCATGAACACCTGCAACAAATAACAGAAATTAATATAAACTTTGTTACTTGCATCTCCAACAAATAATAACAATTAACAATCAACAACAAAATCTGTTTAAGTTGCTCTTCAAGATGTCGCAAACCATAATTCTCTGGCACTAACAGTTTCTATGGAATTAATATTTGTAATCAGAGACGTTTCATGTGGACACCCTGTTTACACACACACACACACACACACACATATATATATATATATATATATATATATATATATATATATATATATATATATATATTTGGTCTAGGAATTAATTCGTGCGCGGGTGGACAAGAGATGGCGCAACGAACGGAGCGTCCAACAGTTCCGTGTATCCACACATGTGTTGCAAACCCCTGTCATCGCGTATCGTTCGTAGTATAGGGCAGTGGATTAAAGCGTCAACAACACCAGTTTGTAGTTAAGTGAACATGGCGCAATTTGTGCCTGATAAAGTGTTTTTGCGGGGTGTCCTGCTGCAGAAAAGTGCGACTGAAATTCATCGTATTTTGGTGGAAGTGTATGGTGACCATGCTCTAGCTGAGCGAACGTGTCAGAAGTGGTTTGCACGGTTTAGAAGTGGTGATTTCGGCTTGGCAGACCAAGAGCGAGCTGGACAGCCAAAAAAATTTCAAGACGAAGAATTGACAGCATTGCTCGAGCAGGATTCGTGTTAAACGCAGGAACAACTTGCAGCAGCATTAGGCGTTCATCAAACAACAGTCTCCAAACGCTTGAAAGCCATGGGAATGATTCAAAAGATGTCACATTGGGTTCCACATGAATTGAAAGACAGAGACGTTGAAAGACGAAAAACCATTTGCGAATTGCTGCTTCAACGACAGAGCAGAAAGGGGTTTCTGCATCAAATTATTACGGGTGATGAGAAGTGGATCCATTACGAGAACCCTAAACGAAAAAAGGCCTGGGTGAAACCAGGTGAACCAGGTTCATCACAACCAAAACAAGATATTCACTGTGCAAAGGTTATGCTGTGCATATGGTGGGATATGAAAGGTGTGGTGTACTATGAGCTGCTGCAACCGGGTGAAACTATGAATGGAGAACGTTATCGACGACAATTAATGCGTTTGAAGCAAGCTCTGTCCAAAACACGACCAGAATGGGAGAACAGACATGATAAACTTATTGTTCAACATGATAACGCTCGCCCACATGTCGCAAAACCGGTCAAAACCTATTTAGAAAATGTCGGATGGGAAGTTTTACCCCACCCGCCGTATTCACCAGACGTTGCTCCTTCGGACTACTACTTGTTCGACTGCATGAACAACGATTTGATTGGACAGCGGTTTACTTCTTCAGAAGATACCGAAACATGGGTCTCTAACTGGATCGCTTCCAAGGATAAGGACTTCTTTCGCCACGGAATCCGTACATTGCCTGACAGATGGGCGAAAGTAGGGGCTAGCGATGGACAATATTTTTCTTAAGGTATTTATGTATTTTGTGTTTGCACTACAGCTTCAATGGGTGCGTACCAACCGCACGAATTAATTCCTAGACCAAATATATATATATATATATATATATATATATATTATATCAGAGCCATAAATCATTTGGAATTTATGATTTGCTTATTATTACCATTATTTACAATCGCAATTTCTTTTTCGTGCTATCGTCTCTTAGAAAAATAGGAAACAACGATAGGCACTGCTGTTAGTAGGTACTTTGCTGGGGGAGGGGGACATTGGTCCTTTATATCTGAAAGTTAAAAGCAGTGATAATTTCAGAAAATTTCACCCGTTTAAATTACATTACACTGGAGATTCAAAACAGTTCTACGAAAATTTGGAAATCTATATTGAGAACGATAGGAGATGTGATTCCGGGGAGAAATTGATCTCCGAGCAGCCTCTGAAATCGTCACTAATTGAAAGATTGATTCAGCCTATAACCCATGTTTTGCTACAGTGTTCTAGAGAGGTCTGACCATCTGATTGCGCGTTTGACGATGACAATATGTACAAGAACATTTATCAGATATACTCAAAATCTAACATTATTCAATTTTGACTAAAGAATATGTGGAATCGTTCTCATTGTGCTTCCTTAATAATGATTATATTTCAGTTTCGACTTATGTACTCCAGTCAGGTATCCATTGAATGATTCCCGACTTTAGATTTAAAAATTATCTTAATCTAAATACAGTAATAAACAACTCAATATAAAACAGCAAATTACAATCATATATTTACAATGCGAAGAAATAATTGTGGTAGAATTAAATGTGGTACCTTAAGGTACTACAATACTACTCTTATACCCATGTTGTAAATTATTCCAAAATAGAAAATGTTCTAATTATTCATGCTGCTGAGAGCAGAAATAATAAGTCGTCCGTACAATGTGTCTGTAGATAAATGTTTATACACTTTTTGCTTGCCATCTACTGATCATATGTTGTATATACTTTTCACTTAGGTTATCTAAATTGGAAGAAAATACATTCCCAATGGACATTTATTGGTTTCGTATTTTATTCTGTTCCAAGTAGAGTTCCATGTGAATAACGAAAAGTTTAATTATATATTTTATTCGAAAAGTCTATAACAGCTAGCCCAAAGGCGAGATACGGTGGAAAAAGATACAACCGAGGTACAGAATCTAAGCAGTCAAGAGCCTAGCAAAATTTTTGCGAAACGGAAGAAACCCAAGAGACTAAAATCTATTTTATCATTATGGATACATTTTCTAACTCACACCACAATTGCTCAATGTTGTTCCGATCTGGTGATTGTGGACCCATGGGAGGTGTGATAGCTCCTGGTCATGCTTCTCAAACCATAATTTCACCGTTTTTCAGCGTGACAGGGTGCCAAATCATCTTGATAGATGCCATCACCATCCGGGAACAATATTTGGGCCATGGGTAGAAAATGGTTCCTAAAATGGCCTTATACGCCTCAGCATTCATCACTCCATGCACGGATATGATTGGACTTGCACAAAACCACCATATAACTGCCCATACTGTAACACAAGAACCCCCATGCTTTACTGTTGGGAGCAGACAGTCTGTATCATAAGCCTGCGACGGTGTTCTCCATACGTAAACACGACTGGTTGTTGGAAACAAGGTGAAAGTCGATTCGTCGGACCACATTACGTGCTTCCACTGGTCATGGGTCCTCGCTTTGTGGTCCTTGCACCACTGGATACGCCTCTTCACATTTACTGCTGTGACCAGGGGTTTGGCTCTAACGGCCCTGCCATGAATTTTCATTTTATGATGTTCCCGTCGCATTGTTTTTGATGAAACCGTGTTTTTTTAGGTCGGAATTGAGTTCAGACGTAATTTTCTTTGCAGTGGTTTTCTTTTTCACTGCTACAATCCGTTTTAATGCCCTCCGGTCCTTATCTGAGAGGATTGTTTTTCTACAACTGTTGTGCTTTGCAGACGTCGTTTGTCCATGAATTGTATATACGCTCGTGACATTGGGCACAGTGCCTTTTGATACCCCCACAATTTTCGCCACTGTTGCCACTCTAGCTCCAACCAGACGGGAACCAACGATGATGCCTCTTTGGAAATCTGTCAGGTGGCCCATTATACCGCACCGCTTTCACACCATGACACTCACAGGTGAACTGGTTACTGCTGGGACGGAAGAGGAAGCTCCACATGATACACTGAAAACAATAATTGATCGGCAACTGCAGCACCTGTTGTACAGTGGAGGACCAAACTTACGTTTCATGTATGAAGAGTTTTTAGATATTTTGCCGACCCCGTGTAGATTATTTTGTCTTATATGAGAGAGTATTTCGTCGAACTCAGTAACCGAAGAGTACCGGCATTATACCTACCTGCATAGAATGAATGAGGTCTATCACGTACGAATAAATTGTGCAAAGTGTAAAACAGAGACTTCCAGCAATTCTTTGGACACAAAGTTGTGAGTTGCGATCCAATGTATTAAGGTACTTTTAGCAGTTACAATAATACAACAGACAGAAGTTGGCATAAAAAAGCCAATACTTCGTTTTCAAATTCACAATAAACTAAGGGTGAATGATTTCTACAAAGTCCATCACTTTTTATATATTTAGATTAAAATGTACCAGAAATGTGATTAACGTGCATTACATCGTTAAACTAAGTACTTTTGTCTTAATACAGGGTCTACAAATGTTTGTCTTATAGACAAGTGTAACTAATGCAAGCATTTGAGGATAGAGAAATAAATACGTTTCTTTCTCCGGACATTTGATCCATATGAGAACAGTAGCGTGATTTCGGATTTGTCAGGGAGGCTAGATTGCCCACTGACAATAGTTTGACGTTTATTGTTAATAATTTAGTATATATGGTTTAAAAACAAATCATGTGTTTCTCAAACTTAAGAGGGAACAACTGCTTCCTTGGACTCCTCAATCGCCGGCCTTTTGTTAGAAAATCATTACTCGCTATATTTTAGCTTTCTAATTTAAAACCTTAAGAACTAAAAATAAATTAACCGCTTTCAGTTTTGTAGAGTACTGCGAGTGCAGATGGTATGATTCCTTCAAACGTTCAATCGATTTCCAAAAACCTATTACCATTTCTATGTGGCTATCAACGTTGAAATCAGAAATTGTTACTTTAATCACTCCTGGTTTGAGTAGGGGGTTAACGAAGTAGGTGACACATATTGTTGGAACGTTAAATTGATTCCACAAAAATATTTCTGGATATATTTTGCCATTTCTTTTCAATGCAAATCTATATTGAAACTGGAAGTACTAGTAAATTTCAAAAATTTTCGGTTTTATGAGAATGTTAAGTATAGATATAATTTACTTTCTTCAAAACAAAGCTTTTAAATTCACAACTAAATTCACAACAATTCTAAAATCTCAGCTTGTCGCTATATATTATCGTTTTTGTTCTATGCCGATCAATTTAAGTCTTTAAATTGAACGGTCATTCATTTCTACACTTTTATAGATTATTCACAATAATCAGCAACAAGGAAATCAAAGCAGGAATATTTATTTGATACATGTACTAGACACCTTGAACTGGAATAGCAGTGAATTCTGGAGATTTATATATAATTGTGCCTTTTTATACTTCACCACTACCTGTAAAATGGAATCAGAATCTTAAGAATGAACTAGTTAGTAATTTCCTGTTATTTCTAATGCGAAGAACACTGCCTTGCAGAATGTTTGTAGTGATCTCTGAAGACAATAGCTGACGAAAAGATAACGAGAGGTGCTGGGTCCACGCAGGGCGGACCAAGGCAAAATTGTCACCCGAGCAAAGTGACTTTTTGGCGTACCCCCTAGTCCTAGTCTATATTTTACATTTTATTACAGTGCTTTTAATATTTTAAACCCATTTTTGAAAAAGAAAAATTAATACTCAAATACATGATGAGATATATTTAGTACTTAAAATTATACATATGGTACCAATTACATTTGGTTTATTATTATTATTATTATTATTATTATTATTATTATTATTATTATTATTGTTATTCTTATTATTGTACCGATATGTATAAACGAAAACAATATCGAACATCATTTATTGAATACTACTAATAGTGACATGATTACTGCTTTACTGAAAATTGTTTTGTTATATCAAGTAAAATGAGGAGTCATTCTACCACATATACGACTATGTAACAATCTATTCAAATACCGTGTAATACCAATAAACACATTTCACTGTAATGTTTCGTCAGCAAGTCACAGAATGGTGTCAAAAGTTAGCGGCTAGTAGATAAAACATCACCGACGACGCATTGCATAAAATATAAGGTAGTGGAGACTAAAGAGTGTCTTGTGGAACTTTGGCTTTCATTCTAAACTAGTAGTACTTCATTAATTTTATAAATACTGAAAGATGGTGAAGAAAATTGGCGATAGACCGTACATAAGTTAGTGGTTAAATGCGAAGTAATTTGAAGAGAAGTCCCTGATGCCAAATAGTATGGAATACACGCGCAATATGAAATGAAAGCACAACAGCAGTCAGACGTTTATTGTAATGGTTATTTAGCTTGACAATTTTAAAAGATGATCATCTGTGCTAAATGACGGTCGAAAGCCAATTTGTTTAAATTTTAGAATAGGATGAGAGCGGAAGTACAAGTGGAGGCGCTTTCGCAAAATATGATGTAGAGTGTTGCTGAAAACTGCTGAAAATAACGATAATTTATCTTTTATTCTTATAATGCAATTTCAATCCCATCAATAGATGGTCTGGTCACAGTAGATAATGCCAACTCTTTTATAGCCATGGTTGTAGTTTATCTTTAAAAGAAAACCTATTGCGAACACTTTAATATTCACACTGTTTTCCTATACAATGCTCATTTGAGTTTAGTAATTGGGTAAAATTTAAAATAATGATAGTATTTTCAAATAAAATATTATTGTGTTGTATGTTTCAAATATTTGAATAACTTTCTGGAATATAATATTCTTCGTTCCATGTCCTGCCAGCGTATGACCTCTTTGGCTCTTTCGTATATAACATTCCCCTAAAAGAGCATCCCTAATTTCTGGTAAGTTTCCATTTTGCAAAGAAATCTGACATGAAAGAGAAAAACTTATTTCATTTTTGGGTCTTGGAAAATCTTTGGAATTAAGATTTTCTTCCACCAAACAAACGTAATTCACAACAGAGTGTCATGCAAGCTTGCTTTTGTCATACACCAGTGCCGTTGAAAAAGAAACGCTTTTGCAGTTCCAGTTGTGTTTCTAGTTACTATGTTATAACTCTATGATACAGAGCCAGTTTCCAGCAATCGTTTGTGCCATCTAACACTGCAGTAAATATCTGGTTGTTCCTGTTCGTATTGTTATCTTAATATTTTCTGTACGATTGAAACGAATTAAATTATGCAAATCGAAACGATAAGTTCACTTTCTGACTAACAGTAAAGGAAGCCATTTTGCTCACAAGAAATGCGCATACCTGAAGTCATGTTGCTTTGGAATAGCTAAAGTACATAAACTTCTATTCTTTCCGAAAAACAGAACCGAAAGAATTATCACTGGTTGTTCTCGAGTTATTCAAATTTCTTATTGCTATATTATCATCCGGATACATGACGAACAGTATAAAAGTTCCCGAAATGTTGTAATTCTGGTATTTGTGATCCGGTCCCAATGAATATTGTACTTTACAGTTCTTAGGTTGCCTCGCAATTATGAATTTAGCAAGTGAGAACAGGCAGTGTACGAATAATGCAGCTGAACGGACGACAGTGTGGTGATCAGTTCGGGTATATTGACTCAGTTCGAGCAACATACAAACATCAAGTTCATGTGTAAATTGATAAAATCTACTTCAGAGAGTTAAAAGCAATTTAGAACCATTGGGTTTTTAGTTCTTCTTAAAGCTAAAAATGGGCTTCAAAAGTACCAGTTTCGGCACCATTGAAGAAATCGAAACCAATTCGACCTCTAATCTTCCTAAGGTACCGAAAGAGGACTTGCACCGATGATTCCAGTAACGGCAGAGGCGGCGCAGCAATGTGAATGTGTGTTTAAGAGATTCCTACTTTGAAGGCGATTACATAAATTCGTACTTATATTATATGAATAAACAGCTACAACAAAATTCCGGAAACATTTTAACTTTTCGTCGTATATTTAACTTCCATAACAATATAATTTTTTTAAAAGCAATGAGTTCATTGGTCAAACATGGTGTTCAGGGTATTTACAATATACTTACAAAAAGAAGACAGTACCTCTATCTATCTATCTATATATATATAGTTATGCTTTCATACCACAGTTACAGAATAAGAGTGTGAAATGTAGAAATTAAGAAAAAAATTTTTTTTAAAATTTGTTTAAAGATTTTTTTAAAAAAAGAGAAACTAATAATGCGATAGTAAATATTTGCAAAAAAAAATTCTAACACCAGCATGAGATTTAGGTATCTTGCGGCCCTAGTCATCTTGTCATGTTCGCCTCCTTGAAAATACCCGAAGTGCTAAAAAAAAAAAAAACAAATTGTAAATTATTATAAACAAACAAACCAGAGGATTTTCATTTTCATCATCGCTTGAAAATAATAATAAAAATAATTTGTAAATACCAGAATACTCATTACAGATATTCAAAAGTTAATTTTATCTGAATAATGTGTGCAATCGATACCACTGCGCTTTTCTCTTTATCGGGCATTTATGATATGAATGGTCATTTTATCCCACATTAAGAAGCGAGTTATCCCATGCCAATGGGACAGCAGACTTTCTATCCCAAAAAGAAGTATAAACATAAATCATGGTGTTACTAAATTTCAAGTTTGTGAATTACAATTTATATCTTATTTTAGCAATAAGTTCTAAGAGGGGCAATTACAACAAGAAGGTTAGAATAATACAAAATATTACTTATATTCATGCCTTTAATAGTTTCAAAATAGAAACGGATTTCACTTTTACTTTGCTTAGATCATGCAACACGATAATGATTGTAATGCTCGCAAACTGTTTTGATAACTATAATCAAATAAATACGTGCTACCTAGTGGTCATATGTTTGAAGCGTTCTTCTTGGAGATGACTATGTAAATAGGAAAAGAAAAATCTTTCGCACCTAATATTTTAAGGATTATGCATATCGTCCGTTTCCTTGGAAACTTGTCAAGATTCAAACAAATCAAAATTCCGACGAACCCGGGTTCGATTCCGGCTAGAGCAGATATGGTTCGGGTTCCATGTTAATCAGTAGATCCACGTCTCCTATAGCATCGATGCTAAAAGGGACATTAAGCACAAAATCAACTCATTGTTATTTTCCTCCGCAAGCCCAAATAATTGCGTACAGAGAGGAAACTAACTAATTTGCCAATAGGAAAATCATTCATGCGAAAAATATTAATCAACCTGTGTTTTCTTCCAAGAAACAATTTTCTAATTCAGTGGTATCCAAACTACGGCCTACTGGTCAACACCAGCCAGACCGGCCTGCCACAGTTTATCTTGATTAAATTCTAAAATTTACTAAGTAAATCATAAAAAAAAAATAATTAGAAAATGACACGACCAATTAAGGAAAGCAATAAGTGACATATATGACAAAATGAACATCTTAACTGTATTTAAAGTTCTGAGACCTATCCTAAAAACTTACAATAAGTGGCATACATGAGCAATTCACTAAAGAAATCAAACAAACATTATTATAATTGACATTTATCTAGTTGTACGCACCTTTCCACAGACAATTGTTTACTGTTATTTTTGTTTGTTTGTTTATTTATTTCATTTTGGAGAGTTTTTTTTAAACAGATAAGCAATTCCGAAAGTGGAAAGAATGACACGACCGAATTTATACAACTGATCAAACTGTGTAAGTGAAAGACCCTTATGAAATTCCAACAATAATAAATTTATTTATTTAAAAAATTACTACACTGAAAATCAATCATTCCTGTTTGAAGTTCTTGGGCGAAAACTTCTATGTCAGCGTTAAAACGATATTGAAAAATCTTGATGTCGTTTACATCAAAACCTGGGAAACGAGACTCAAAATTTACTTTTAAAGTTCACAAAGCTTCGATTGTAAAATTCTCCCGGAAATGGAGTATCAGTTTGCTAACTGAATGATTGGCATGTATTAAAATAATTTCTCAATTATGTGAAACTACTTTTGAGATTTTTATGTATTAGTTGCCCATTAAAATGTATTAGTGGCCCATTAAGTTTTTTCTCAGGATCATAATATCTGCAACATATCACCGTTTTAGTCTTTTTACCGAAATCCAGAATGCAATTATCTTCAACTGTTTTAAAGAAAAAGTGGACTTTTAGTGGCCAAATAGTCAGTGATTTGTAGTTGTACCCATAGGTTTTTCTTCGGAACAGAATATCTACAGCGTATCACCATTTCAAGCAATTCCACCAAAATCCCATTTCCATAAGGATTGTGCGGGGTAGTTGGTTATTTCCAAGGAGACTATTGCCTTCTGCAACCCTTTTCTAGCAAAAACAACAAAACCCTTATTTCCTAATCCTTAGTCATCTTTCCATTGGCAGAGTTTCGTATGTTTAATGTGTCCGTTATAATCAAAGGAACCAACTTTTACAAAGAGGCCCTTTACCCACTTAACCTATTTTCCGAAAGAAACAAACAAATACGTGTCTCTTTATTTGGTCCAGTATATAGGTGCCAAGTTTGAAGAAAACCGGATGACAAGAAACCCTTGTGAAGCTATCTCCTTTACATTTTCACTTTTTGGACTTGACCGGTTTTTGGCCGAAAGTCTTCAATTAACGAGTCATTTCTCTTTTATCAACATCATATAAAATACTTTCAAACATTCTATATAGCAAGACTGACCCCATACACAAATTAAATTATTGGAGAATATCAGTGCGGATTTACAGAAAATCGATTAACATTCGATCAAATATTTACCATTCGACAAACACTCCTAAAGATGGGGGAATACAATTCTCCGGTACATCAACTATTTATTGATTTTAGAAAGGCATACAATTTGGTTAGGTGAAAACACTTTACAACATTCTTACAGAATTTCGAATACCAAGAAAGTTAATTAGATTAATTAAGATACAGAATCCAAAAGTAATGTCCGGGTAGGAAGTTTTTTGTTCACGAGCTTTCACGTCGAGAATGGATTGAAAGAAGGAGATGCGTTGACGCCTTTATTATTTAAATTTGTCCTGGAATACGCTATAAGGAAAATCAAAGACAACAACCACGGCCTGGACTTGAATGGTGTTCACCAAGTTATGGCGTATGCTGATGGTGTAAATTTAATGGGGAATGATATGAGAACAATAGAAAGAAATGCAGAGGTCTTATTAAAAGCGTGCAGGGACAAGGGTTTAGAAGTAAATGCAGAGAAAACTAAATACATGGAAGGTCATCGGGAAGTAATAGGGCAAATTTCACATGCGTTAAGATATCGAATAATACTTTTGATAAAGTGAATACTTTCAAGAATCTAGGATCAATATTAACAGACGAAAGCTATATTGACGAAAAATAAAATGTCGATTAAAAGCAGGAAATTCGTGTTATTAATTCAGTTCAAAATATCATGTCGTCACTAATTCTGTCGAGACATTTCAAGCTCAAAATATATAAAACGATAATAATGCCTGTTGTTCTGTATGGTTGCGAAACAAGGTCGCTTACTCTGAGGGAAGAACATAGATTGAAAGTATTTCAGAACAAGATCCTGAGACGAGTATTCGGGCCCAAAAGGGACGGGAATGGTGAACGGCGGAAAGTTCATAACGGGGAACTACATAATTTATACGGTTTACCTAACATTTTTAGGGTCATCAAATATAGGAGCTAAGATGGGCAGGTCATGTAGCTAGGATGGAAGAAAGTAGAAACGCATTCAAAGTCTTACTTTTAAGACCAATCTGAAAACGATCATCAGAAAGACTTAGGAGCAGATCGGAGGACAATATTAAAATGGATCTAACAGAAATAGAAATAAATACTAGAAACTGAATCCAGTTGGCGAAGAGTGGAAGTCAGTGAAGGGCTTTTGTAAATGCGGCATTGAACTTCCGGGTTCATAGGCCATAGAGTTAGTTAGTTAGTTAGTAGACCTTTCTAACTCTAATAAACTGTGATTACGTTTCGTATTTTACTAATTTCCGTAACTATTTTAGAATAAATATAACATGTCTAGATTACCTATGTTGCGTGAGAACTTTTACTGGTAAGACCTTCCAGTATTTCAGGCACTAAACTTTCTTGCCCACCATGCAATTAAAACATTGTCTTTTCAACACATTATAACGCCTGTTTGTCCTACTTATAATAATATGTTTTTTCAAATAGCCTTCCTTGTGAATAAGTTGTTAAGATCTGTCTTCATTAGAGGAAGGCTTTTTGCTCGAAATCTGTGACTATTTTAATTCTTCTTTTTCCAAATGCTAGAATACTTCTCTTCCTGCCTAATCATCTGATCTAAAAAAACCAATAATTCATCCAAATTCGATAACTGCGGGTTAATGATTACAAGTTCGATTCTTGTACTTCACAAAATCACATATTTCTTCAGAATATGGATGCTGTCCGAGCGTTAGTTTCTCAAATTCTAACCTTCCATATGCAAATGTCTGTCTTTGTCCCGATTTTTAAGTATCTCTCTCTCAATGCCGTACGTCGCGAACTCATATGGCCTGGAATGAAACCTTCGACTCTTCAATGTGGTGTAAGCGCTCTCAAATGGGTCATTGTCACTTCTTACAGGCTTGTTGTTAGTAGACTAAATATACATATTTAGGATTTTAAACAAGAAACATAGACAAAAAGTCATTAAAACAGTCACTTTCGTTCTGGAAATTTCTATGTCCAAGATGCTCCCCAGTTGACGACTAATCACAGATAAATTGGATGATTTTCTGTTAAATGGACCTGCATGTAAATAGTCATGGCATCGCCAATGACCTAAACATCAATCACCAGTTTGAAATCATTTGGGAAAAGCTGACTAAAAATAGTCCTTACTGCTTGGTCATACACGACCCACTTTGCTTCGTTGAATGTCTGTTTGCAGCACATGTCAGGGTACGTGAAATTCTCATTAGACATTGCAGAAAATATTTGATATTCTTTTTACAAATAATTAGTTAATTGATTATTATTTTTCCACAATATTTTTACATATAAATCTTCTTTGGGAATTGCTTATTCGATTAGTGAAAACCACATCGATATATGACCAACAGTTCTCGATATAATCGCATACAACCCAGAAACATACATACATACATACATACTTAGAGACATAAAAGTCAAGCTGAGAACCTCTTTTTTTCGAAATCGGTTAAAAAAGACTAGCAGGTTATAGAACAAAATTGTGTATATGTGGTTTCATAATATTAATTTCGAATTACAAGATGAATTCTCAAATTTGACCTTCAAAGGCTCATTCCGTTTTGGGCAACCTTATATTTGAAAGTTATATTTCAACCCTCACTTTTTCACCCTTTAGCATGCGCATCTGAATCAAAGTATAGTGAGAAGCATGTGTAGAGATTGTTAATCTGTTTAAAATAACGCATTTCTGAGAAATTTTTATAATGATTGTTGCATTCTTTTGCTTCTGTGACAGTACGACAACACTTTCTGCTAGTTGTAATTACAATTTCTCGCAATTACATAATACTAAATGGCTCAGTCGAACATAATACTAAGCGCCACTTCCGGTGAAATTGAGGTAATAGGGGAAAAGGGTTGCCATCGAACCACAAAACAGTATGCAGGTAGTTTAATTTCAAAAATGTGCCTGCAAATAACAGAGAACGATTCTTAAGTATACGTCGTATCATTGAATTGGGTGGGAATTTTGAACCCATTTTCCCACTATTCGAAAGCTAGAAAATGTACTATAGGGGTCTACTATTATGTTTTCCAAAGTCGCTGAGTTTTAAGCAGCTAGGAGTGCGGTGGATCAGTGATACAGCGCTCTCTCTGGAGAGTGGGGTCACTGCTTCGATCCTATCATCAGCCAAATAGGATTTGTGGTGGACAAACACCCTGGCCGTAGCTCTCCTTGAGATTCTCCAGCTTTTTCCCACTTTCGTCATTTCACTGTTACCTATTGTATAATCCATTTCATCATTACCATATCTCATATCTTCGGTACGTAATCATGGAACGTTAAATTAGAAAATAAATAAGAAGTGTTGCAAACTATGTCTTCGGATCTGTTTGAAATATCAAATTGCTGTAAGAGGCAGTGCAATCTATTGATTTATTTATTGAAAACCATCTAAGTGTAGAGATATAAAACTTTTCTGATTAAATTTTCGTTATAAAAATATTTGACAAAATTTCCAATTTTCAATCCTCGTAACTTTTTCTTGTTTTCTTTATTTCTTTGAAATACGTGATATAATGATCAGACTATTGGACACTAAATTACTTTTGTAGTGTATTGGGCTGCCCGTCTCACTTCTGTAATTATTGTCTTAGAAGCCTCTTACGTTTTAATGTTGGTCATGATAATGTAGCGTCCTTAGTTCAACATTGAATATAGTTAGATTTCCTCAAGTATGTGGACTCAAAATACGTAATAAGCTACAGGCGCATGGTGGCTCAGTGGTAGAACGCTTATTCTGGTGCGTTGGGTTCCTGGTTCGATTTCTGGCGAAGTAAGTTTGTGGTGGATAACATTGTGTCCTAGGGTTTTCTCAGATAATTCTCGTTTCCTCCCTCTTTGCATTTCACCAATTCTTCCATCATTATTCCATTACCTTAATCATCGTCTCCCTTAGCCTAAAATGCATAATAGTTGGCCGTTAAAATGAAATATTTAATTTCACCTTAAAGTAATACCATTTATAAATATGCCCCTGTATGTTCGGTTAGCAACAGTGTTAATCTGGTAGTATTACTGAGTATATCAGAGAATTTTCCCCTGCTGTACAAAATATCAGTGTGTTTTTTTTTTCTTGTCTATTAATTTGAAAGTTAGAAAGATGTTTCAAGATAAATAGTCCACCCTATATATCGGTAAACAAAATCAGAGAAATTTTAGAGGAAATGAGCTTAAATAAAGAGCAATCTTCTCGAATTTAAATATTATTATTTACAATCACAAGATCTTTATTCTCTACTATTGTCCTTCGAAGCTTAAAAAGTAGACTAGGCATTGCCGATAACTGGATATTTTGCTGGGAGGTGGGAGGACATGGTTCCTTATTTATCAGGGTTGAAATCACTAATGATATCTGATTTCCTTCAGAGAAAATTTATTACAGTGGTGTGTGTGGGGGGGTGCAACGTAGTACTACAAAAATATGGAAATATACATTGAGGATGATAGGAGATATGGGTCCGGGGGAAATAACCTCCGAGCCTCCCCCAGCAATCATCACTAGTTGAAAGAACGATTGCAGATTCAGCCTGTGATCTAACGGTATTTTAAACGGGCCTGCCCCTCTCTACACTGAGAAAGAAAATTTATGTGGCGTACTTAAAGATAGGTTACATGCGTAATTTCTGTAGTTTTTGGACTTAACGAACAGCAGACGTATAACTGAAAGCGCGTGTTTTATAATATGTTCTGTATAAGTGTTCCATCTATACGTACTTTCTGTATGAAACAATGTAGGTGGTCAGGATCTCACATACAAATGAACGTATATAACGTATAGCTGAAGAAGGTAACATAAGTATATGCATGTGATATACGGAAAACTATTAGATGTCAGACATCCTGCAACGGTGTGATGTAACATCTAAGAGCAGTGCCTATGTAGCATACGGATAACGAGTGATCCGTAATGATTTCTATAGTAAGCAAGAGGAAACTGTATATTTGTACAATATAGCACTGTCCGGAGAACGGATTTTTCTCTGTGTAGTTACGTCTATGACGATAACGATAGATAGAAGACTCATCAGATCCACATAAAACATAATTAAATGTTATTCAATTTCAAATAAAGAATAAATTGAATCATCCTCACTCTCTTTGGAGGCATTGTTTATTTGAGAATCATTTGAGCACTCCAAAATCAGTTATCCATTACAGGACTACCAATTTTGTAGATAAAAAATATGAACTTAAGGAACTTCTTACTCGTATTATAAAATGTGAATGCAAGAGAAATTACAATTATATATCTATAAACAAGTAAAGTAAAAATGGCAGAATTAAATATGTTAACTTAAAAATATTACAAAACGAAAGTTACATACATGCGGATAATTATTTTAGAATAGAATCTTAAATATATTTTATTTTGCTGCTGGGAGTAGAAATAATATGTTTTGGCTACCAAGTATATTTAGATAACTATTCTAAGATTTCTGCTTGCCATCTATTCAACATATTTTCTATGTACTTTTCGCTTAGATTAACTAAAATGGAAGAAAACAGATCGTTTTCAATTTCGAGGCTTTCTATAAAAATGGCGGCTGGTGACAATTTATTAAATAGTGACAAGATAATAATAATAATAATAATAATAATAATAATAATAATTATTATTATATTATTATTATCAGTGACGTATTTAGGGGGGTGGCTTCCGGGCTTAAGCCCCCCCCGAAATCTTACTTAGTATAGTAAAGTAAATGGAATATTTTGCAGAATTTTCACATTTCCAGGCAAAGCCCCCCCCCGAAAGTTAGCAAAGCCCCTCCCGAAACAAAATCGTAAATACGCCACTGATTATTATTATTATTGCATTTATTCCGAAGTTGGGCGTCCCCTTTCGCCACGTTTCTTCGCTGTTATCTTCTTTCCACATTTTCTGCAATTTGTTATTAGGTTCATTAATCCGTACTCTTCACAAACTTTTTAAAAGATTTTGCTCGTTATCAACGTATTGCTTCACAAATGTTAAAACTGTTAATGTTAAAACTTCATTGCCCTTGTATATACATTCGCCATGTTGATAACATAAATGCTCGATACTTTCCCACAATGCAACTGATCGGCTACCTTGCGCCAAGTAGTTCCCTCCGCTCACCGTATAGTCCCATGTTTACAACCCCTTAAATACAACAAATAAACAGATTTTTCGAGACTCTTATATATTATCAAGCACAGAAACGATTAAATTATCCATATCTCTCCTGTAAATTTTAAATTTTTTTATGGAAACGGACGCAAAACTTTGGATCTTAACCCATAATTATAATTAAAATAATAATAATAATAATAATAATAATAATAATAATAATAATAAGTATTATTATTATTATTAATAATAATAATTATATTTTCTAAATTAAATCATTTCACCACACTTCTTCTAATCCTTGAAGTTTTAACTAAACACGTTTCGTGCTCCGTCTATGAGGCCCTATACTGAAATTTTTGTCGCATCTCACAATTTAATCTTTTTCTGTATATTAAAAGGTAAGAAAAGTAATCAAAACTTCATCTAATTTAAACCAGGGTTAAAAGTGAATCTGAAAAGGTAGAGCGACGCTTGACGTCATGCCATCCCTCGTGCCTAGCTCTCCCCATTGTAATATTTTTAGAAAGTGGGGGGACGCCACGGATATTTTCTGCAAGTTGGAAGAAGACATGCCCCCACGTTGTCCCTCCCTTTTAGCCCTGATTTAAACTATGATTTAGGGAAGATTGTGAACATTATTATAGAGCATAGAGCATTGATAACCTTTCTCTTTCAGCCTAATTGGAACATCACCCTGCTGCCATTTATTAATAACGCATGTAGTAGAACAGACAATGAATAATGAAATAATAAAAAAGGAAAAACCAAATAACTGAGTCGTTGTTGAATCATTTCCAAAAGCCTCGCTACGACATAGCCAGCTGCCTACAACCAAACCACATAGATAGGTGGCCTATATGTATAACAATTAAAATTACTTTCTACTAGTAAAAGAATAATCCAAGTTGATTACAATACTTTCGGAAATAAGCTTCAAGAAGTAAACTCTGGAACTTATAACATCGACAAAGGTCAGTTATTTAAAATTGGATACACTGTGACGCCATTGTTTGCTATTGCCGTTTTCTATAAACCTCATGAATAAACAAGAAACATACAAAAAATCTGTGGGTTGACGAAGGCAGTAGTGACAAGCACATAAAACCATCGATTTCGGAGTTAATAGCTTTGCAGATGCATCATGGATCAATTGTCACTCGTACACTGCCAACCAGGAGTGTCTACAATCGAGTTATAGAACGATTGCTACTCGTATACTCCGAACCAGAGTTAACTACAGGAGAGTTATGGATCAATTATCACTCATTGAGTTGATTTTGATATTAATTGCTTTTCAGCAGCGAAGCTATATGAGACGGGATCTACTGATTAACGTGGAATCCGAACCACTTGCGCTCCCGTCGGGAATCCAACCCGGGTCTCCGACAACAAAGGCTCGTACCCTTTCATAGTTTTACGTATACCGGAACTTGAGAGTTGATATCCCAAGCAGCATAAAGAGAAATATGATGCAAGTCTCTACCATATATATATGGCAATATCTATAATTCATGAAAAGACTCATGGTCCCCATTAAAGATATGCCCTTAAATACGGATACGCTACGTTATGAGTACACAATTAAACATTTTTCTAATAATTAATATTAAAGAGAATAGATTAAAAGTGTTACTCATCTTGTTTTGTGAAAATACTTTAGTTAAGGAAATATATAATTTTGGCAATAGAGTTATCGACGCTTTGACAAGAAGAAAGGTCGCTGCTTGGAACTCCAATATCGTGCATTCAACTGGGCCAGTAAACGGATTTATTTAAAACTTCAAGGAGAATAAAGAGTGTAGGTGAAAAGACTTTTTGAACGAAACATAGTGACTTTATTATTATTATTATTATTATTATTATTATTATTATTATTATTATTATTATTAATAATAATAATAATAATAATAATAATAATAATAATAATAATAATTTTAATGTTATAGGCTTGTCACTAGTTAATAATTTGCAATTAGACGCCACTGATTTATAGTAAAAAGGAAACTTCGGAATTCAAACCATTTTTTTATTCTTCTATCTTAATCTTAGTGAAAACATCATAGAACATATGATGAATAGATGCAACGCAGAATTTTTTGAAATAATTTTATGTAGATACAGTGTAGAAACGACTTTATATTTCTGCTCTTAACAGCAGAAGTTAGAATTAGTTTCTATTCTGAAATAATTAACAGTATAAATAAAAGTTTTGTTTTGTAATATTTTAAGATAATGTCTTACCATATTTATTTTGTTACTCTTCTGAATATATGACTGCAATATGGGATTTTACACTTACAGACTTAGTTCCTCTCTGGATCGAATCCTTTGGTTCCGATGAGTCGAATTCTCATATGGCTCTCCAATGCGATTCCTCCTTTCATCCAAAGCTGTCAAACCAAGACTCCTCTATAGAGAAGTAACGCTCTTGGGAGCAGATACTAAATACACGGTTGTGATTGGTTAGCGCTAACCATTTCTCGCCACGTGGCGTACATATAGCAGAAATTAAATGTTTGTTGCTCTCGGTTCTTGTGAGTTAGGTTTCTTGGATGAATGGTAAAGGTAGGGTCTCGGGTTCGAGTCTACGCAAAGCTCATTGCTTTCCAGTTCGCGTTGAGACACGGGGCGCATAACATCGCCTCTCTGTCCGTACCTGTGCTACCGCTTCTGCCTTTGTTTGTCGAATAGTGCAGTTTGATTTTTTCTGTGACTTGCGGAATTGGTGAAGTGTGCACTACAAGTGTGCACCTTCCAGTGGAAAGATCAGCTCCCGATACCGGTTGTTACAGTGCATTTCCTGTTCTACAAAAGAATAACCACATACCCTCACCGTCCCCGATTTTGCCTCTGTATCTAGTGCTCCCGACATTCGTCCTGTCCATCCTTTCATTGCTGACAGCTCACATAGTATGAAAGTGGCATCTACTCCCGATGCTGACGAGACAAGTGTTCATTCTCCAGTTCATGTGACTGATCAGCCACTTCTAAACTCTTAGGTAGATGATAGTAATATAATAGAGTGGCACGGTGCTACCCCTTCAAACCGGAAAATGCAATGTGCCACATTAGAGAGTTTAATTTGCAATTTCCAACGTTGAGTGTGAGATATCGTACAGAAAGAATATTTAAGATCAAAATATATTATGAATTTTGTTTACATTACGGGAGTTCTCGAAAGAAACTAAAACATTTTGTTTTAAACAGTTTGACCTCAAATGTCCGTTTACTGTTAAATAACATTGACGGTACGACATGCAAATACAAGGCCACATACGGAATATATTGAAAGCCATTTAAAAAAGAAAATGTGTCATTTAGAACATTTACTCTTCAGAGCATCATTTGGAGCTGCATGGGATAAAACAATTGCGTGTCTCTGCTGAGTTATATATAATAGTGTGTAATAATATACTAATTAAAAACATGAAACTTTATTTAAATCGGAGATTCCCTTTGTTTCTTTTAAATTGAATGTTGTGAGAGGAAAATAACCATTTAATAGAGTATCATAAATTTGGTAATTAACCTGTTGATAATTTCGGCTGGCTGTATTCAGATAACTTATCTGGGTGCATAATACTGATTCAATTTAAGAATAGTTCTTTACGAAAGTTCACTCATATAAAGGTGAAGTTAATCTCAGTTCTACCTTACCTAAAATCAAAAGGTTAATGAGTTAGAGACTTACGTTATGTCTCTGAAGTAAGAAAGTTTGTTCCGTAGATCTAATCCTTAAGTCAGAAAATAACTAAATATCCGAAGATATCATACCACATGCGAAACAATTGAATATGTAAATGCGTTGAAATCTTGAAATTGATTTTTAGGTCCTCTATGAACTCTTTTGGAGCACAGAGTCTTGGGTTCGTTTCCCTGAGGAAAATATATTACTCATTGCGCTGGCTTGGATCAGTGACTGATTTAAGCATCTAGTGGCTCTAAGCAATTTGTATCTGGAGACCCCTCATCTGCCACCCGTGATAAGCTGTACTGCAATGAAAAAGACTCAAAATATCTTTGAAGTTCTGTTTTAGTCACAGAGTTTTACAATACATTTACTTCATAGTACAGAAAGTTATCTTTGAGGGCTTAGGTAGTTCATTAACCCATTTTTTATTGATTCTATGTTCAAAACAGAAGTATATATATAGTGTATGTCCGGATGAAAATAAAACAATAAGAAATTTGAATAACTCAAGAGCCAATATTGATAGAATCTTCCAGTTTTTCTTTTCGGAAAAAGGAAAAATAGAATTTTGTATGTGGCACAAAAAATCACTTCATTCACCTCAGTACACCTCCAGGTGCACCCCTTTTTTCGCGCGGGAAATATCAAGGTGGTATTTAACCCCCCCTTATATGTTGCGTAACATTTGAGGTGTCACGAATCCACAAGCATCAATAATTGTTTGTCTTAGATCAACTAAATCTTGCACTTAGAGTAGATACAGAAACATCTTCCTGTATCCTCAAAGAAATAAGTTCAGTTGATCAAATCGGGTGATCTCGGGCCCTCCTCTTCCAATTCAATTGTTCTGGAAAAGGTTATCCAGAAATTATCTCCTCCAAAGGGCATAATGAGGAGTGGAACATGTATCCTTCTGGTATGTGAAGTACAACATAATTTTCATACATTGCCAAATGTGTAGCTCATAATTGTAACTGTATTAATTGTACTTCAGTTATTAAACATAACTTAGTTGTGATGAAATTACCAAACTGTTAAATATATTCCAGAAAGGACATTAAACACAACTAGCTTTCATTTGAAATAATTTCTAACTAATTTATCTCAAACGCAGACGTTACTCAAATCAGAGGTTCATACGTGTGTTTCCAAGGCTTTGGTTACATTTTAAAAAAATGGAAATGGAAACATATACGAGACTATGAATATAATTCGCCTAATTTTAGTGATCATCGAATTTTCTGGTTGAATATATTTGAAAATATTATTCCTAATTTAAAAAAAATCGAAGACAAATACTGAAATAATGTAAAGCCATTCTGAATGGGTAACAAAATTGATTAGTGTCACTACATCCATATATAAGCTAGTCAAACCAAAACATGCCTAACTGAGGTAAACGAAATTTGGAAAACTATTATTAATCCCTAATTATTTTTCCTATTATTGGAAAAATATTAAAGATCCCTACAAGCTCATATCTGATAATTATTGTCATTACATCCCTATTAAGAAGGCAGGTATCCTATACTTATAGGATTCCAGACTTCCTATACAAAAATGTATATAAAATATACATTGAAGATTCATTAAGTTCGTGTGTTACAATGTGTACATATTTCAGTTGTCCCGAATTCTATTTGGAATAACTAAAAGAAGAATGTTAAAATATTACAAAATGTCAATTATATTCATTCCGTTAATTATTTCGAAACAGAAACTGATTTTTCTTATACTCGTCATAAACACATGAAACAGGATAATAATTGTGATGTCCGCAAACCACTTCATAACTATTATAATATTTATTCCTGCTACCTAGTTATCGTATATTTGAAACTTTTCACAGAGACTGAATGAAGAGTTTAAAAAAAACTTTCACACAGTGTTTTAAAGATTATACATGTCATCAGTTTCCTTGGAAATTTGTCAGAAATTAAATAAATTAAAATGTGTAAGAGAAAAATTAAAAACCTTATTTCTTTAGTCAATAAAAGCAAGAGGACGGAGTCAAATTTCCGTGTATGTTTGGTGACAATACCTCGTCAAACCAAAAATAGAACATTTGGTCTACTTCACTTTTCTCGCTTTAAATGATTCCCTATGATATTATGCATTACTATTTTCCTGGCTCATGCCCAAATGATGGCGCACAGATGATATGAATAAAAACGTATGTGCCATAAGGAAGATCATTCATGCCAAAACTCATAAAGTTGTGCTTTCTTCTTACAAAAGAAGATTCCTCTAATCTGCGGTATCCAAACTACGGCACACGGATCAACACGAGGCACCAAAAACCACCAGTCGGAACCATCACAGTTTATTTTGATTAACTTTTAAGTTTACTAAGTAAATCATAAAAAAATAATAATCAGATGGTTGGTTTTATACGACCAATTAACCCAAAAACTGACATATTTAACGAAATTTAGCATTTAAACTACAATTAAAACACAAGATTTATCCTTAAATGTTAGAAGTAATGACATACATAGGTAATTCACGAAAGAAATTAAGCTTTATAATTACGATAAATGAGACTTATCCAGCTCTGACGTTCCACTGACAATTACAACGTGCGATCAAAAAGTACGTTGAGCGCTACTAAACCTTTGGTACAGTCAGTGTCGAATTTGAACGAGTTGTGACATGTTAGTTGGCCTCCAGATGCAGAAGAATGTTAAGAGTGACTGTCGCATGGCAACATTAAGTTTTCATCTAAGCTGAAAAAAATGCCAAAAAACTTACGAAATGTTAATCAGTGTATTGCGGTGAAGGGGTGCCAATGAAGACTGTTTACAAGCGGTATGAGCGATTGAAAAGCGACAAGGAGTCGGTTGAAAACGAGGAATAATCAAGATGTCCTTCGACATTAGAAACAGATGAAAAAGTGAAACAAATAGTACAAATGATTTGTTCAAACAGGTGAATGACTATTCGAGAGCTTTCATGGGTCTCGTATGGGTTTGTGAAAAATATATTAACTTCTGATTAAATGGGCAAATGCCTTCCTTCTTCACCACGAAAATGCTTTGTACCACTCTTTGCTTTTGATCTGCTAGTTTTTGCCCGAAAAATTCATTTACTACTATGTTACTTCTGGCTCTTCTCAAAGGTTAAAGCCTCATTTACAGGAAAATAATTTGCTACCATTCCTGACATTGAGAGAACAACGACAGAGCAGCTGAATTCCCTTCCAAAAGAAGACTCTGAGAAACTTATCTCGTCATGCATTCAACATTGGGATAAGTGTATTGCCAGCCAAGGACAGTACTTTGAAGGAGATTAAATCAAATTTCGTGTATATAAGCTTATTACTTTGTTTCTAATAAAATGATTCACGGCATTTTTTAATAACGTATCGTATTGGCAATTATGGATGAAGTTTACTAGTCGAAATTATTAGGATCGACTGCAAATGACTATCAATTAACTTGGTCAGTTAAATATCTTTTGTATAATTTATTATTTTCACACAGATAATAGTTCCAAAAGTGGAAAGAATGAAAGTAGTAAAATTGTGCCTTTGTAGGTGTAAGATTTATAAAATTCCAACAATGATTAATTTTAACACTTTTCTTTAAAAATATTGCTACACTGCAAATCAATCATTTCCATTGAAACTTCCGATGAGAGGACGTCTACGTCGGCGTTAAAACACATTTTTAAAAAATCTCGATATTGTTTGCAATTGTATCAAAATATGAAAAAAGAGACTCAAATCTTATTTTTAAATTACAGAAAGCTCCAGATGCAAAATCCACCGGAAATGGAGTACCGTTTTGCTAACTGAATGTCTGACATCTATTAAAATGTATGAAACACTTTTGTGTTTTCGAATTATGATTGAAACAAAACTTTTTTTTGTCGAAAAGACATAATGTGAGTGTATAACGGGCAGATGCTGTAATTTTAAATTTATATATTTAGGTTAATTTGTATAAAATACTAACTTCATTCATTAACTGAGCCAGAAAATGATTCTTTCCATTCAAGAACATTTCGATTGTTGTCCGGAGCTCAAAAACTTATGTTATAACTTTTCCGTAGCTAAGCAAGGGTTCTGCAGTATAATATGGTAGGTCATCTTCTCTAAGGTCTTCAATAAACTTGCGGGATTGACGATGGTTGGGTGGAACAGTCTGAAATAATTAGGAGCTGACATGACTGGCTTTAAAATACTGGTATGCCTAAGCTTTTTCCGCACAAAAACTGTTGATTAATGAAGCAATGTATGATTAAGGGTTTTGAACAACTGTCGTTTTTTACAGCCTTTGATACGATAGCAACGACACCTTTATCTTTTTCAGACAAGTATTTGTCACCACCAGCAGTGATATACTTTCTTATAGATTGTTTTTCTGAACAACGTTTACAACTTTTCTAAACATAATAAAAAAGTTTTCAAACCGGTTTTGTTCCATTGAACAATATTTATTGTCACACATATAATCACAACAGATGAACATTAATGGAACAAGTATATTTTATGTAGGTAGAATTCTTCTTTGCTGTGTTTCTTAACTTTAAAATACAGAGAATTGTTGTTAATTGAATCAATGATTATAGGGTATTGCTAATTATTTATGCTTGGTAGAAAGACAATACTACTTCAGATGCATCTTGATTATTATTGAACAAGTTACATGGAGAAGAAGGTTACAAAATAATAAATATAGAAGTTATAAATTTTAACAATGTACGCCTGTCATGGAGGGACACCTCCATTTATGAACTTCTTATGTGTTGCGTCTAAGCATAATTAATGAGGCACTTACAGGAAAGTTTGTTGGTATAGGTTGAGGTCCATACTGCCAAGGTTCCAATTCTAGTGGTCGACTAACTGTCTTGCTGACTGACCAAATAACTCATGTTTGTTTACCATTTGTTTTGTTTAAATGCCCTGTTTTTGGCTTTTCATATGTATAAGATCCTTATTTTGTTTTCGTGTTTTGATATTTCCACTTTCATTTTTAGATTTCACTTCCTTGAAAGTGCGTTTACGGAACCTCAGCCTATTTCTTTCTTTTATTTTTAATTTTAAAAGTTTTTAATATACATTGATGAGTTGAATTTACATTACAGCTAGTGTTTACAAAAGTAATCCTCAAAAATATATAAACCTCATTACCTTCGTATTTTGATACTTGTACTGATGCATGCTTAGCTGCCCAGGAAAGATGGTTAGAACGTGGTTTGATAATATTTTCTATCTATGTTTAATTAAAGATAGTGAAATGTGAATTATAGAATATTAACAGTACGGAAGATTTCTGTTTATGACCCTATATTAAAGTACTGGTGTATATTATGATATGTGTAGAAAACATGCATGGCTATTACCGAATTTTTTATTTGTTTTGCATATTAATATTGCATGTACAGAAAATAATTCAAGATTGCATGAATATATGCGTGTAAACTTTTTGAGAAAATGATAAATTTATTTTATTAAAAATTTGATAATATTATTTATTTATTTATAATAGGTTTCAGATACAGCACTAGACCATTTTATACTGAAACATTTTAACAATTTATAACATAACAATAGAATAACAATTTGAAATCAAGATGGTACAGTACAATGGCAAAATTACAAACATAGTTTATTTATAGATGATCTGAAGATATATAGATGATGCTCATTTGAAAAAACGTCTACAGTTTCTGGTAACTGATTATACGTGCTAACAATTCGGTTTAGAAGGGACCTTTGGACAATATTAATTCTCGCAGCTCGAGTGTACAAGAGATCACTAGACCGAGATGTTCTAGCGGGTTCGCGAAAATTGATCTGACTTAATAACTGTTCACATGATATATGGCCACTAACAATTTTATGCAAAAATATTAGGTCAGAAATATTGTTTCTCACTAGGAGAGGTTAGTTGATAGTGTTCGGAAGTGAGGTACTCGGTAAGATACAATGGCTAAAAATAAATTAATTACATAACTTAGTTTTTTCAGATGAGTAGAGCAGGCCATAGCCCAAATAGGAGAACAGTACTCAATAGTGGGAGCAACATATGACTTATAGAACAAGCATAAGGAATTAGGATTTTATTTCAGTGAAGCGATAAAGGAGTCCTAGTTTTCTCATAGCAGTACAAGATATTGTGCTTATATGATCCGCAAAAGTAAGCTTACTGTCAATGATAACGCCAAGATCTCTGAAAGAGATGACAGGATTTATGTTCTGATGACCAATTTTGTAGATGTGGTTTATAGATTCCTTTTTTAAAGTAATCGTAAGAGAAGCACGTTTATCGATGTTTAAACTAAGTTTCCAAGAGTTACACCAGTTGTGAAGAATTGGAGCATCATGCTCTGATTTGACTCGTCTGTAGAGCTTGCAATCATCAGCAAATAGAAGAGTATTGGTAGAGCTGTTTGTGAACAAAACAAGCAGATCGTCCATGTAGAATAAAAATGGAGAAGTGGACCCAGAACACTGCGTTGAGAAACTCCAGAAGTTACAGGAATAAAGTCAGAAAAGTAACCTTAAACTGAAACTCGTTGTGTCCTATTACTGAGATATGTTTCTAGAAGACTAACTAATTTACCATGTATATTGAATCTAGAACTGATTTTGTGTAGAAGGAGATGGTGTGGAAGAGAATCGAAAGCCTTAGACAGGTCCAAGTACAAAATGTAAAGTTGAGAATTTTTTGAGATATTGTCCACAGCATCGGACAGAAGAACTGATAAATTAGTAAGACAAGATTTTTCTGGCAAAAAGCCGTATTGTGAGAAGTTTAGAAATGTAGCAACAAAGTGAAAGAGCCGGTTTTTGATTATGTTTTCACAAATAAGTGAGAGTAGAGATAATAAGGAAATAGGTCGATAGGAGGACACATCATTATTATTTTTACCAGACTTATGAACAGGAGCGATATTAGATCTCTTCCAACTGGTGGGAAAGACATCTTCTACGAAAAAGAGATTAAGTAAACAACACTGCGTAGGAAGTAAGTGTAGATATTATTTGGCCATAAGGCGGGGCAACGACAAGAGAAGAGAGAGTACTTCAGTCGGTGTGGTACCGATAGAAGACAAAGACTCAGAACAAACAGGTTTAAAGAGGGTAGGGGTAGGAAGGAGAGGTGGGAGGGGATGAAGCAAAGCTGCTAGCAAAATATTCATTAAATACCTTTGTCCTGTCTACTTCATTTACAGAAGCATATTTGTAGGTCAGTTCTGTCGGTTTGCGAGAACCATTTCTTCGATTGTTTATTAGGGTCCAGAAACGCTTAGGGTTTTTACTTGTGTCAATTGTGATGTGTTCAATGTACTCCTCATACTTTCTTTTCATAACATATTTACTATGTATTCTAATATCTGTGAGATTCAAGTAAGTATACTCACTGGGAAAATCCTTCCATAGCTTCCATGCACTTTTTTTTTTTTGTTGCGAAGTGTGCACTTTAGTTCCTCATCAAACCACGAGGGAAGCTTTGAAGAAGGTCTTTTACTGAAAGGCACAAATTGAAAAAGAAATAACAGCAGTAACTTATAACAGAATTGCCAATTTATTCGGATCAGTTGTTAGTAGAATTTCATTGCACATTTCCTTTCCCTTTTAAAATGCATGTATATAATTTGCTATGAATAAAGATTAACCATCTTATGACTACTATATAATATTATTTCCGTATTTAGCTAACTTTTCTTGCATTGCAAGAATTTTTCAGTGTATTTTCAAATATGAATAATTATGAACAGTCTTTTTCTTTTTATATAACTGTCTTTTTTTCTAAATATAGTAACAGCAAACTGTTCTTATGTACAAATATGAACGTGGAACGTACGTTCTGAATGATATGTTGACAGGGTTATGGTAAGTCATATTTCCTGTTACGAAACGATAATAAATATGAATTTTCATTTTTAAGTTGAATTTTGTTTTCAGCATTTGTCAGGATATATTTCCTAACAGCTGCTAAAATTGCGGCCCTATATTGAATATGCTATTTGCATAAATAATTACATATTTATTATTATTATCAGCACATCAGCACATGTACAGTAAGTAAATTGCAGGGACATCCCTAAGGTCGTTTGACAGCTGACAGTTGAAGGTAGTGTATATGAAAGAAACGATGGAATTCTTCTAATCAAATGTAGGGTATTGTGCTGTAAAGTTGCGCAAACATTCCGCAAATCTGAGCTGCATTATTATTAAATGCCGCGAGCTATTATAACTCGATAAAGACGCAAATGTCGCTGAGGCTCGTGAGAAATGTTGCACCGTTTGTAGGCAAGTTATGTTATCAACTGCAATTGTCAAAAGATGGTTTGTCGCTTTCTTTCTGGAAATTTCGGTGTCCAAGATGCTCCTTACACTGGACGAACAATCATATAAAATTTCGACGATATTTTGGCAAAAGTCGTACAAAACCGGATGCAAGTAGACACAACGTTACCAATAACTTAAACATCCATTTACAAATCAAGTTAAACTATTTAGAAAAAGCTGGCTGTAAAAAGAAGCTGGACGTTTAGGTACCACGTGGTTTGATTCAAAAACATTTACTCGATCGAATTTCCGTTTGCGAATCTCTATTTAAACGTAACGAAATCTGGCAAGGTTGATCACGAGTGATAAAAAGTAAATAATCTGTTACAAAAATGTGCGAAAAACATCACGATAAAAGCGAGAACTTTAGCAATCTATCGCAAAACCCACACTGACGCACAGAAAGATATACCGTCCGTTTAGTGGGTTTGGAAGAATATCGTATTTCAATACTGTCTCCGGTCAGAACTATGGACTCGAACTTGTGCTATCGACAATAGGCGCGGGCGTATCTAGCACATCAAAAGAAACGGCCAAGAGTGGCTTACAGAAAGCGTGCCGTATACCACACTGACAACGCCAAACTGCATACATATTTAACGACCCATCAGAATTGAGAGATCTTGAATTGGAGGTTTCAATACACCCACCGTATAGCACTGATTCGGTCGGCACTGTCAAAGTAATATTTATTTCTGTGTCTGCAAAAGTTCCTGAATAACGTTGATAGTTTAAAATGCGACATGCGGAAACCCTGTGTCACGAATTTTTGCCCAGGAACCACGCGATTATGATGTTCTAGCTACGAGATGATCATGTATGTTGCTTAATGAAAACTTAACAAAAGACAAATTGGCTTCAGAAAAAGGCGCTAAAAGATAGAAAATAATAAAAGCGCTAAAATCAGTAAATAATGATAATAACTTTTAAAAACATAAACTAGTTCTTTACGATTACTTATAAGAATTTTTGAAGTCGTGCCAAGTCAAACAAATTAATCTAATATTTGGATGTTAGTTTTGTAAGGCATTAATAAATTTGCTAGGATCGAACCAATAATGGGGGCCCTGGTTTGACCTAAATTCAGCCAACTAGGATTTGTGATGGACAAATACTCTGGCAGTGAGATTTCTTGAGGTTCTCTTACTTTTTTCTACATTTTCCATTTCACTATTCATTTCATCATCATCATATCTCTTAGCTTCGGTGCATAATTCTGGAACGTTAAACTAAAACGAAAAAAAGTGTTGAATAATATCTGATGTTTGGCATGTCTTCAGGACAGTTTCAAGTATCCAATTGGTATAAATGGCAGTATAACATTTTGATCTATTAAAAACAATCTACGTGTTTGGGAGTAAAACTTTTCTACTTAATTTTTGGGTATACTGTTTTGACAGAAACTCTAATTTTCAGTCCAACTTTACTTTTTTTCTCTTTCTTTCTTTCTTTCTTTCTTTCTTTGATATACGTCATATCATGATCATAGTATTGGACACTAAAAAAATTGATAGTGTATTGCCCTGTCCGTCTCCCTTCTGTTATTATTGTTGTAGAGGCTTCTTACCTTTGGGTGTTTGTCATTATACTGTAGCGTCCATAGCTTAACATTGAATAATAATTGTGGTATAGTAGTGTATGTTGGATTGACCAAACTGTTAATCTGGTAGTATTGCAGAGTATATCAGATTTGCATTGCACAAAATTTTACTGTTTTTCTTATCAATTAATTTAGAAGTTACAAAAGTATTTCAAGATAAACAGTCCACCCTGTATAGATAAACATAACTGTCAGAGGAATTTTAGAGAAAATGTCATTTAAAAAAATTAACTGAGTAGGGAAAAATTTGAAAATTTCTAGTAGAAACGTAAAAAAAAAAAAAAAAAAACTTAAGTTTAGAATCTCTTTCGGAAACTTTGAACGATACGTCCTGTATGACGTGACCATGCATTGAGCGGAAAGTGCGATAATAAATAAATATGGAGGGCCCATTTAAGGGGGGCTAGGGGGTGTAGACTCCGGGCCGCGAGCTTCAGGGTTGCAATTGGGAATTTTACATTAGGTTTCCTATACATTCCGTTCTAATCGACTTTCAAAAATGTAGTACCGTAGCGCATTTAGGGGGTGGCTAACGGGCTCAAGCCCCCCCGAAATAAATGTGTTATATTCAAAACTTCATTAAAATTTGTCGGCACCTAAATGGAAAAATAAAAGTGCTTATTCACGTGTTGTGCATAGCCCCTCCCCGAAACAAAATCCTAAATACGCCATCGCTTATATACATACTGATAAAAGTATTTACAGGAATTGTCAGTTGAATTGTTTATCATTTTTTTTCATTCTTTGAATTTGTAATTTTATGAATAGAAAAGACAATCTTTATTCTTTAAATTATGCTGTGCTACAGCTTATTTGGAGGTAAGATCGATGAATAAATGATACTACATGATTTTAGTCCTGTTTTGTTGATTTCAAATAAAAGAAAAAGATCATTTCTCTTGTTCAGTAGCCGCCAAAAATATCAATTGTCGAGATATTTCCTAAAGAAGGTGGAAATGCCTTTAATAAAGGTCAGCGATATCTTTTTGCACTTGTTGGTGTCCAGCACTTTTCAGCGATAACAATACCTCCTCCCAGGCAGGTAGTCAAGACAAAAATGTAGAGGGGCCCGGCTGAACTTAGGGAGGCCCGATCCAACCATCTTATAGTTCCTCACCACATTATAATTAATTTGCAATCCTACCGTGAAAAGTTTAGGAGGAGCCACCAAACATTTAAGGCGGGCAATCCCCGTAGACCCCATGGATAAGAGCTTGCCTCCTCCTCCATTTTCTTTTTTCAACAATTATTTTAAATTGTCTTGCTTACAACTCAGAACCTTTTCAATGTCTTTTATACTTATTGCGAAATGTGTTATATTAACTAACGTGCATTTATTCCTAGTGCGTTCATTTCTAGTGGATTGAAAAAATGGACCCCAAAAGGAAGTCAAGTGAGGCTGCGAAAAGAAAACTGAAAACTGAAAGAAGTTAAAAGCTGTGGATAGAGTTGAGTAAAAGTGCTAAATACACAGATTGTTTTAGAAAAAACAATTCGGGAGTTACGAGTGACGAAGCTTTATTAGATAAAGAGCCTAAGTCTAACACTACTTCTGTTGATAGAGTGATGGTTACGGTGAATGTGAACCTAGTGCTTCCCTAGCTAACTAACTAACTCTATGGCCTATGGAACACTGAGGTTCAATGCCGCGTTCACAAAAGCTCTCCACTGACTTTTATCCTTAGCTAACTGCATCCACTATCTAGATTTTATTTCAATCTCTGCGAGATCCATCTTAATATTGTTCACCCATCTGCACCTAGGTCTTCCTAATGGTCGTTTTCCGATTGGTCTTCCAGTCAAGACTTTGAAAGCGTTTATACTTTCTTCCATTCTAGCTACATGACACGCCCACCTAAGCCTCCTAGACTTGATTACCCTAACAATTCTGGGTAAACCGTATAAATTATGTAGTTTCCAGTGTTTCTCTAAATACTAATAGTTCAGTGCATAAAGGAAATATAAAATGTAAAATAGATAGAAAAACAACGAGGCTGGGAACGGTGATCACAATGACGTCATAAGTGATTGTGGAAATGGTAACACGAAAATATGGTATGCGAGTGAAAACGTGAGAGATAAATCAATTTCTCAGGATCCAGGTAAGTGGATTAACACAATAAACGATAATTGCAGGGAGGCATGTGTTGATTTGGGTCCGTAGCATCTTCAAAATCGTGTCCCGATGAAATTTCATTCATCTGAAAGACAATACAAAAACCAAAGACAATTTCTTTCCGGAACATTGTTTTTCCGGAAACTTAAGGATGGTAAGACACAGAGGCCTATCTGGAAGTAAAAACTTGGGGGGTAGGTAGAACACAAAATATGATAGATATATCATGACTTTACTATAAACTTTCAAAAATATATAAATAATAGGTTAAATTATTTTCGTCACTAAAAAAACTGAGGAGGTTGTTCCCTTCAAACCCCGGGCTAGATTCGCCACTGGTAAGACACAGGAACGATTATGGTTAATGTTCTCTGAATCCACAGAAATGTATACTGTTACGTATGTGAAATTTTCGATAATTTAAATTCAGCTTCTACAGTCATTAATCTTGGATTTAACAACTGGAAAAAAAAGCAAAAGAGAAAGAACGTGAACATGACAATGGTGTACTTCACCGAACATGTATGATGCGCTTTCTTGCATGGAGCAATGCACAAATCGAAAAGGAAGCACAGTATTGGGAAGATGTTTTAAGACGAATATTTGTTATTATAAAATTTTAGTGCAAAGGGGATCACCATTCGAAGGAGAAACTCATTTCTGCAGTTAATTTGATGAAAAGTCTGGACACTTTTGTATCCTCACTAAGAGACAAATTTGATAAAGACGTGTTACAGACATATACAGAAAATCTAACAAATGGCTATGATGCACCTCATAAAAACAGAATCAAAAGGTGCCTTGATGATAATGATAACATTTATTTATCGAGAAGGAAAAAGATCCAAGTTGAGACATTTGTTTTATTATACTCACACTTCTTGTACTCAAGAGAAGAATTGCCGCATATGACCAAGTCTGTTCTATTTTCCACTTTATTCCAAACTTAGGCACGGAATTACTTCATGAAGAAGATGTCCAACAATTCATTGCAGTTCACAAGGAGGACGTGGAAAAAGAAAATATAAAAGACAAAATCACTCATTTCTCTAGCTATATGACGAAAATGCAGTTTGAAACAGAAAGTAAGACTGTACAAGACATAGTATATACAGACTATTTGCAATCAGTGTTTCCAATGATGATGATTCCTCTTCGCCAGTTTCTATCACTCCCTATTTCTGGCTCTGAGGCTGAAAGAACATTTTGAAAACTGCCACACATCAAGAAACCACTACGAAACTTCATTAAAGGAAGATAAATTGAATGCTTTTACCATTCTATGGTCAGAATATGACATAACTAGGAACTGGACTTTTCTGAAACAATTTCAAAGTTTGCTGCACTAAAACAAAGGAAGAGGCTTATGAAAGTATGCTTATTTTAACATACTTCTTCCTAAACTGAATGCAAGTATTACTATCTAATTTAGTATATGTGAGTTTAGTATTTACTTAGTGGTTCCAGATATTTTTTCTCGAAACAACATTTATTCATGGGAATGGAAGTGAAATGTCAGCTATGTTAGAGTTACTTTTAATGTGTATGTAGTTAAAATGAACAAATCAAGAAAGATGAGCTATTTTCAACTGAAACAATAATGTATCCTGTCTCTTGTTCATAGAAACTAGGATAAAGTAAGTTATTATTATTATTATTATTATTATTATTATTATTATTATTATTATTATTATTATTATTATTATTATTATTATTATTACAATATGCTGCTTTCTCTTTTATTATATGAATTTTTAAATGTCACCTAATACACAAACAACAGTATTAATTGGTACAAGATTTAAGTGTTAGACCTATATGTGTTTGTGTGCATGTTAAATGATATTCTCTGTTTTACATATGACTACTCACAAAGGGTCAACTGTCAGACTTCAGGCCCCCTGTCCATACTGGTTTTAAATGGACCCTATAAATATGTATGAGCCATACATCCGTTGAAATTATGAACTTTATTATTATTATTATTATTATTATTATTGGTATTATTATTATTATTATTATTATTATTTGGAGTAGTAGTAGTTGTTGTTGTTGTATTTACGATCTCAAGAATTTTCCGTACTATTGACCCTCGAAGCTCAGCAACTAGGATATGCATTACCGTTAACAAGACATTTAACAAGGGAGAGGAAAGGCATGGCCCTTCATTTCTGAGAGTTGAAAGCAGTGATGATTTCAGATTTACCCCGGGGGGATTTCGTTACACTGTGGGGTGCAAAGTAGTACTACGAAAATATGGGAATCAACATTGAGAACGATAGGAGATATAACTCTGGGGCAGGCCCGTGCTGGCCCGCCGGGACATGTCCTGGTGCGCCCTCCGAAACATCACATTATAAAGAAATGATGCAAGTTTATTTTTTTAAATAATAAAGCTATTGGTAAAGAACCCGTGATTAGTACAGTGCGTTCTTTACGTAAGGCGGCTTTGCGAAACCACATCACAGATAAACGGTTTTATTTATTCTTCTATATAGCACAGTTCTGTACAATGAATACGTACTACAGTGTATTACTGTTGGTAAATTCAGTACAAATTACCAAACGTAATTCATTCGAATCTACATCTATCATCCCAAAAATCCAACTTCCCTCTACAACTCTTCCACCGACCAACTTCATCGATTTGAACACAATGTCCCATTCCACCAATACGACCACCATAATCACAATAACGACGGTCAAGTGCAATCATATAAACCTCACGGCAGTACTGATACCAATCGACAATTGTAGCAGAGCTAAAACAACTATCATGAGAAGAACACTCGATCATAGCCTGTTTATAATTCTAATTACGGGCAAAATCATACATCACAGTAATGGTTTTGTCAATCCCGATTCGACGTTTCTCGAACAAAGTGTTCTTAGACAAAGAAACCTCAACAGACTTTCCAGCAACGTGATCTTTCAAATTACGACATCGAAACCTACCAAACCCATGACCACGTTCACGAATTTCTAAATTAATATTCTTAGCACATTTAATGCACAATTGTCAAGCGGGTAAAACCCACAATGCAGACACCACCTCAAAGCTGTCTCAAAATCATGTAACACCTCGCTTTGTAAAAGGCGCAATTTCACAAACATCCTTCAAGTCGCACGAAAGAACAGGTCAAATAAATCATGATCATCTTCAATGCCCAAACTACACTAAAAAGAAACATGAATGTCAAGCGACTGCATAACTCGAACACCAGAGGCCTCTTTAATCAACCACACGTCAAACGAATTCATAACTCAACCACCAGAGGGCGTTAAAATAACACACTTTACTCAATACTACAACAAATCCTCAATGACTACATCAGAGTTACGAAGAACGAACCGTAATTGTTATCAACTGAACCATAATCACTATGAGGTGAACAGAAGTCACAACCAAGTGATTTGGGGGAGATACTAAATATAAGCCCAAGCTTCTAGAAGACAGGTCCCCCTTCCAATGTAGCTGTAATAAAGACAGAAAACAACGTGCCTGCGGGGCTCTAGCCCGCCTTCACTCGCTCACGCTCTCTCGTCATTACTATGTGGATTAAATATTGAACTTTGTTACACAAAGAGTATAACCTAGCTACTAACCTATATGAGGGGAACCTGCTTGAAGCTTGTTATAAGAAATTGAAAAGTCGTTTAGAACTCGAGAAAATGCAGTTTCTAAGACAGGCCTACATTGTGACTCCTTCCCGCACCCCATGTTTATAGAAGCAGCTTATCATTGTACACTTCATTTCATGTTCAAGAATGGATAACATCAAAGTTGTTACAAAATAAATATTAATTATACTAAATACTTCAAGAAAATTGATTAGCGTACGCGCCTCTGGCGTGGGAGACCCGGGTTCGATTCCCGGCGGGAGCTCATGTGGTTCGGATTCCACGTTAATCAGTAGGTCCACGTCTCATATAGCCTCGCTGCTGAACGGGACGTTACACTCAAAATCAACTCAGCTCAAGACAATTGAGCATATTAGTTTATCTTAACTGCAAAAAAAAAAAAAAAAAAACTGGGGAGGGCCAGGGCGCCACGGCCTAGAACCGCCACTGCTAAGAATGCCATATTTTTAACGTTTCCTATGCTCACCTATTAAAGGAAGATTCCCGTGAATACTTTTGCATGTAATGTGCTTGAAAAAGTGAAATAAAACTAAAAGAGAAAAAGCGGTTCCCAAAGTAGCAATAAATACAATTTCAAGTGGGATCGCGCTGAAGTGAAATACGGAGAACAAGCCTTATCTGACATATAAAAAACAACTAACCGGTTTCGGAAACTTTCTTTATCTTAAAAACTGGCCAGTCTTCCTTCCATTCAGAATGTTTTTCGCCAAATCAGTTGATCTTGGATTTCTTTCCGGAAAGTGACAAAATGTTACACTACGATTTTTTTTGTCACAAAAAGTCCAACATTTCGGGATGACTCCTGCATTTCTATATCCCAAGAAATCAGCTACCCAGTAAGTTGCGTGATCAATACACATATCGGTAGCTAATCGTTATAACTTTCACTCCTACAGAAAGAAAATTTGTTTAATCAACCACATACTCGAAATATACGTATACACCCATATGCCCACGTTCTCCTCTGCTTCTTTGAACAAGTTGTGTGGTTGTATCAATGCGCCAAAGCGCAGGCGCGCAGCGTTGCCAACTGATTGTTTTGTCTTTTCACTAGAACAGAGCGAAAAAAACGCTAATCGCAATTTAACCTACCAACTACAGTACAGTTGAGAGATTAATAGGGGTGTCGGCATCTAGGCGATTTGCCTTGTCACAATACGAGCCGTAGCCTCTTATTGAAGGGTTCTGCAAACTATACTTCATCACGTGTACGAAAATCAGCAAAATTATAAACAATGCAAAGAATTAAGAACAGCTAATATTTACTGAATTATAATGTTGATGTTACAACCAAAATGGTTCAATATCTCCTCATTCATTAACATTACGTCGTTAGTATGAAATGAATGTTTCTGCTTGGTCCTGTATAGTCTCAGCTGCGCCTATCTCCATTACAGCGATTGAGGTCTTGAGGAAAATTCTTAATTGTGACATTCTAATCTAATTTTAATCCAGATCTTATATAATCATAGGATTTACCATTGCCATTCAAAGCCTATTTCGTAGGGGAATGGAGGAGAACCGTGTCCAATCGTTGGACACAACGACAGGCCTCTCTCTCTGGACTGGATAGGAAAAGCGGTGTAGAAAATTCATATACATTACAATCGTACCAAATTCATGTAGACCGGCTATGTTTGGCAGAACTCACATTAAAAATGTGTGTTTACTTAACATTATTATGACAGAACATATTTCTGATAAATTTTAAAAATCCGTCAATAAATCCGTTATCCGGTAAAAGCAATATTTTTGCTGCCGTTAGCGGAGTTTCCTTCATATTGGCAACACTGCAGGCTTGGTCTCTACGCTGGTGGTAGGAAGTCGGGTTAACCAATGATATGTCGATAGGCGCTACGCTAAAGGTAATATTTTTCCCTCCAAATTCATGTAAGCAATAATAAGAAAACATTACAAGAGCTCAATATAGAAGAATGAAAATTAGCCATATTGAAGTATTAAGTGTGAAAAATATTTATCGGGTTTCCACAAAAATTTATGAACTGCTTTGTCCATTGCTTAGCAATGCAATGAAAATCATGGTGGATTCTCACCAGTAATGTTGCACTCGGTACATACGCAGTACATTTCTACAATTCTCAGTACGATTTAAGTGCCATATAGAGGGAAAGTATCTGGGAATGACTTACATACACTTGAAAGCAACCTAAAAACAACAAGTGAGCAGCTAATAACGCCCGTTAAGAATAATTCCATTTAAACGCGTGTGGTTCTATTGTAAAAAAGTTATAACAGTCAGCACATATTCTCCCTGAAAGCACATTTTTCACTATCAGGATCACTACGAACAACACTGTTCTCTATGCATTTAAATTTACTCGTTGCAAACGCTTTCTTCGGAGAAATAAAGGCGCAGCAATCTGTCGGAATAGGGACTTTTCAGGCTGTAGTTTTCTCATCCACCATTTGAAAAAGAATTTCAAACGTCAATTTCAGTTTTTATTGGAGAGCATGCCCAAAAATCGGCGACTATAAACAAAAGAATAGTCGTGGTTTAATTTGTCAGATTTACTGTTCCTCTAATTGCCTGCCAAAAAAATCTTTGAAGTCGGCACGCCACCAGCGTTAAGAGACATATACCAGCATTAACTGTAGTCGGCGAACTGCCAGCGTTTCGGCGCCTGTCTGAGCATCTTTGCCGCTGTCTGTCCGTCCGCTGTCTGCTGACTTTCTTTCGGCCTCTTTACTTGTCGGCACGCCGCCATCGTTTCAGCGTCTTTCCGACAACTTTTACCGCAGTCGGCCTGTTCGCTGTTTGCCGTCTTCTTCTAAAATGCTTGTCAAGGATCCTCTCGTATTTGTAATTTAATTTTAAATATTTACTTCTCATATATCCTTTACGTGCAGTCCCTTTACTACATTTATTTTCATTCCTTTACCTTTTTTATGGTCGGCACGCCGTCAACGTTTCGACGTCTTTACAACCATCATTTGTTGCGGTCATTCCGTCCTCTTTATGCCGACTTTCTGCCGACTCCGTTTTCACAAGACATATTTAATGGAATTACTGTCCATCAACAAGGAAAACCTTCGGACAGTTTCAATTTTTACTTCGTCATTAAAGAAGATACAGGCTCTATTTATTTTCCAAATTTCTACTCGTTGCCGCTGGTACGCGGTATTGAAACATTCACCGACGCCATGCCGACGTCGTTTTTCAAGAAATTGCCGGCAGTCTCATTTTGCAGTCGTCGTCCGACTGTTTCGAGAAAGTTTTATACCAGGGAAATATACGGCCTAATTCGTATTTTAAAGCAACAAATTATCTTCTAACTCTGTTTTCTTTTGGTGAACGAATCTGTTTTTACTCGTCGCGGTAGAAAATCGCGCGGAAAGACGAAGTTGTCCGGCGCCGGCAATCCGACCGCGGCATCTGGTCGGCATGGACAAATTGTCCGACTATAGGCGGCAGGATCCTGATGGGGAAGAGAAAGCCAAATGTGACTAATAAGGAAGCTGATGTGTGTAGTTGTTCTTCCAAAAGAAAAATAAAAGAAACGTAAAAAGCTGCACTATTAGCGCTGCGTCCTAAAAGTCACACGTAATTTCATTTTAATTTACAAAATAAAAAATACGTATATTTCTCTTTGTATATATATATATATATATATATATATATATATATATATATATATATATATATATATATATATATATATATATATATATATATGTGTGTGTGTGTGTGTGTGTGTGTACTTGCTCTATGGAATCGTTATCATTTCTAATACATTTTTATACATAATAATGGTAGTTTTACAATACAAATATGCGCTCTAAGATGTTGATTATACAAAATTCAATATTGAAATTGTGATTTACGAGTGTTAAACAAAATAAAATAAAAGCACATATTCTTATTTTCTGTAACAAAAATAATCTTTATAAGAAAATTTTATGTAATTATTTCATTGCATAGGCAGGCGTGTATGTGAAGAAATGGTGGTATTTTTTTCTTTTTGAAATAATTGATAAATTCGCAAAGGTTTCTTTTCGATTTCTTGTTACATTTTAAATAATCGAATGGTATATTTTTTCTCTAAGAACTCGATGTATGTTCCCTGCACTTTATATATATATATATATATATATATATATATATATATATATATATACAGAGAGAGAGAAACAGACACTATGTAAACTTTTACTTCCCAACTTGAAATATTAGAAAATGTTGTGGTTCCCGAAAGCTAATTGGAAAATTATAATTTGTTGCTGTCTAACTTTCCTCTACAGGAATTGAGTTTTATAGCTTAATGTGCAGTTAAATATGGTGGAAAATTTCCACCTAAAATCACTATATATAATACCCAAAATTGTCCATCTTATGAAAGGCTTTCTACTTATTTCTATATCGCAATGAAAATTCCTTTTACCTGCTTTTACAGAGCAATAAATCTTTCCTATTCACAAAAAGTTTTTTTTTGCTTCAAAATGATGAACGTTTTCTTACTCATAAAAGGTTTTACAATTTTTCCATACAGGGCAGACAATTTTTCGATTCAATGATTACTGTTTAACTTGTTCCTGTATAGTACTAAAATTGTTTCAGCCATGAACATTTTCAGATTTTTTAAACGATCTTTCGTTTTTTAACATTTCTATTATCACCGACCTGGAGCTCATTTTTTGAATTTATAAAGACATTGGAAAAGACAGACTTAATTTCGAACTTTATTAACCAACTCTCGTATGTAAAAGGAACAATCTTGAACCTTTCTTCACCAGTTTGGTATTTTGTACATTTGTGTTGGTAGGCCTCCCTTCGATTTTTATGGCCATATATGGTCGAGGAACAGGGACTGTTTACGTGATGATAACGTGCTTAGTGGCTGTTCCTTTGAGTCGGATTTTCAGGACAATCACCTTCCACCTACGCACTTTTATAACCAAAAGCCCATTGGACAATAATTCTGGTCCCGACGCTAGGAGTGAAAAACGGGATTTTCCCGGTTGCCCATATACAAGCCTTGGTTTGCTAACTAGAAGGCTCAGTGTGTGTTTAGTATGCGCATATGTTTGTCTCTTTGAAGTGCACCCACAAAGGCGAGTGGGGTGCATTATTTTTCAAGTGTAACGTGTAAATGCTCCCCTTGGGAGGGTAGAGCGTCACGTTTTGAATTGAAATCTTTATAAGTAAAAAATTTAATTCCTTTTGTTTCATGGCAAATGACATTCTACGCATCCGTAGAGAAGAAATATTTCAACAGTGTATAAAGATTGGAGTGAAGTGATTCATATATAAGTGCACTCATACCTATTAGCGGAAAACTGAATTGGGACCTCGAAATAAACCTACGTAGCTCCAAGCTTATCCTGGCCTCAGCCCAAATTCTGTGGATTTGTTGGTTAGGAGATTCAACCCCAGGACCCGTGTGATATCAGCTGACCGGTCGAAGATTGAATGTGAGTAAGTGAAACATTAATTCTTAACACTTAAATAGCCACCTGTTCGTTAAGGAAATTAAAATAGAATTAAAAATAAAAGTTTAAAATAATCAAAGGACGCCAAACAAAAAGTTGCTCGTAAGCATGTAATTTTTTTAATGTCATTTTAATTGTGCATTTCATTACCAGTAATATTAAATTTTTTGCACAGTTTAACTAAGTTTTGTGATTTACATTGTAAGTGGTGATTCTTGTCTGTTAATACTTGCACTAAAATTAACCCTTAAGCGCATGACATAAATTGCACCGTAGTTTCCATAACATGTTTTTTTTTACCCATACTCAATTTCAATTTTATAGGTGTATTTGGTATGCTTAAAACAATTTATTCATATTTTCTAATTAATTCAGTGTTTCTTTTGATTGAATCCTTTATTTATAATAAATTTTGTTTTTATTTATTTTTTATTAATATACACTACAACATGAAAATATATTGTTTTGACTATGCACTAGTAAGTATTGCGTAAAGTTACCGAGAAAGAAACAAATATTGCTGGATAATGCAGTTATCAGCACAAAATTCTTGTGTCCATCAACTTACAATACGTAAAATATCTTTTCTGAAAAAAAGATTGAAAGTATTTGCATTGAAGGTCCCTCTTTTCAATATTTGCTGTCTTCACAAACAACTAATGCATCTGTATGTTCATTACACACACATTTTTCACACTTTATGGAAACTTTGGAAAACCTTCTGTCTTTGTTTATGGGACATTTCTGGTACCTCTGTCTTTTCTTACTGACCATTTCATTCTTCACAAGCAACAAATGAAACTGAATCTTCACTACACACGTACACTTTTCACACTAGAATATAGGCGTTCAGAGCTCCAGCATCTAACATATTGAACCAAATAACCATTGGCCATCGACGAGTTTGTCGTTTCACAGTGTAAGTATTGACCATTTTGTCAATGTTATCGACCCATGATTTCGCCTTATTAAAGTAGAGAATTATTTCGGGTTTACGCTTATCATTGGAAGATTCGATCTCAGAATCATGGTGCGTTGTGCTTAGTACAATGACGCACTTGTTCTTCTTAGGTAAGTAGTTGCTGAGTGTAATGTTAATGTTGAATGCGAAAACAGATGACCGCACTTCTCGATCTTTGTTAGGTTTCAAAATTGGTGGTATATTTGGTTTGTTGTGACGCATTGTTCCAACGACTGTTAGTCCTTTATTCAGCAATTCCTGTGCTTATTTAGTATCTGTAAAGAAGTTGTCCATTGTTATGTTTATTCCAGAATTGGCAAAATGATTACACAAACTCTTCACTATTGATGTTCCAACTTTCGTTTGTCTTTGTTCTCCAGGATTACGTCCTGTATAGGTAATGCCATCTATAGCGTAAGACGTTGCTGAATCACAAACCCAAAATATCTTAATACCATATTTTCCTGGTTTGTTTGTTATGTATCGTCAGAACTTACAACGGCCACGAAAAGAGACTAATTGTTCGTCCACCGTAACGCACTCACTAGGATTGAAATGTTGTCGGCAGTTTGCAACGAACGTTCCCCACACAAAGCTGATAGCAGCTAATCTGATTTTCACGAACCTTTGCCAACTAATGTTGCCAACTAATTAAACAAAAATGTTATATGTAATTTTGTGCTAAGAAATGAATAAACAAACTGAAGGGAGGAAAACAATGAGATTAAAAATGAAATGGCATGGACTTTTGATAGGAGAATCAAGAACCATTTTCTCTCGTTTGCAGTGGCGTACTGTCACAATTCTCGGTATCGCGGTCAGAATATTTCCTGCATCTATTAGCTGAAATAGTTAAAAAGGAAACTAAATGTGACCCCGAGTGACTTAACCACACCTGATTGGACAAATCCTGTAAAAAAGATATTATTATAGCAAGTAAATAACAACTAGGTACCATTCACACCAGCACACAATCTTACTCCCTAAACTGAGTGAAGGTGGGTGATTAGAATTACAGATTTTATTTAATGAAATTCCAGAAGTGTTAATTTAAAATATTTAATGCAATTCAGATTCCTTCAGAGCAGTTATAACAATTAAACAAATTCTTAATAGGTTCTTATTTTTCGAAGGAGGTGTTCAATATTTTAATTGAAAAAAAAAACTTTACTCTAACAACTACAGTTAATTTTTGAAAGGCAGAGATCATTTACAATAAATAGATTTTGAATGAGGATAACACAATCAAAACTCTCAATTCATTAAATATTAAATACTAAATTGAATTCTATAATTCATAAACAGCAAAGTAACAACCACGTCAATCAATTTAATCTAACTGTAACAAAAAGGTATAGTGACTTCCGAAGTAGCCTCGTATAATTATTAACAATTAACCTTTGAACTATTTATCTCTTTAATTCTCTCAGTATTTCTTAATTAAGGAATGTTCGCAGTGCTTGTGCTACTATAAAACTATTCAACTAACTACAATACTTTTAACTAGCATTACTACTTCACACTTACCATAATACAGCAGGAAATAATAGTGACAGTATAGCAGAGGTAGTTACCATTTCTCAACTCCAGATCCTCTTGGGTTTAGAGACTGTTCCTTACAACACCATTCCATACAGTACAGTGCACGCGAATATTTCAAGCATTTAAAAATTAAGCAAAAAATTTATTCGGTCGGAAAGCATTTTTTAGATTTACTCAAAATTATTCATTTTACTTCAAGTCTACAATTGACACCTAGCCGAGAATTCCAAGAGAATTAAAATAGAAATATATGCATTTAACAGCAGTTAATTAATGAATTAGGTAACTAGTGACGTTTTTATTAACAGCACTGTAAATTTAGTTAACCTATTTCCAAAGCAGAAAATACCAATTTATATTTTACTTTAGTTCTTCAAAACTTTAATCACGTTATTAGAGACTGTTTTAGATTTAGAATTTAATAGAACGAAACCAAAAGTAATTAGGAATTTTAATTACCATTAATTACCGACAAAGTTTAATAATGAATGAAAAGAAGTTATGGAAATCCTTCTTATATTAGTTAACACACGAGTATGCAATTTAAAAGTGGAATTTTAATACTTGATTTTACTTTTTATTTTTCTTCCCCCATTTAAAGTTACCCAGTTAAATTTCTTACTCGACCTTCAGTGGCACAACGAAAGCAAGAAACGCACTAGACTCGATGACGTAACACACGTGTTCCGTCTCTCACATAACAGCGTTCGGAATTTAACGTAGTTTTAAGCCTTTAAAAGGGTTTAACACGGAAGTATTATTAAGAGGATTTTTAGACTTTATTAATTTCATTCACTTGCAAGATACGTCTTCCTTAAACACTACTTCACACACTAGAAACACAAGTAACTTTTTCACTTTTAAACTTTTTCAGCTTTAACAGAACTTATTTAAACACAATTTAATTTTATATTTCTGAAACTCTTAGTAATTTAACACTAAGTTTTAGAATCACAGTTGTAATTAAGACACACTTCACATAGTTAAACGAGGCACAGCTATAACGAACTCTCAACCACGTTTTCTAAAAGAGCAAATTTCGGCGCGAAGTAATGATGTCTAATACTTGAGTCCAACCCGTGTTGGCTCAATAAACTACGATACAGTTATGAAGCGCAGCGGATCAGAATGCCATATATAGGAGCAAGACTCTCGCTACTGCGCAGCGCCCAACTCATTACATACGTCATTCCTGAATACTGCGCTAAACAGAAGTGGTTGTGTATTTAAAAAAAAAAAGAATTGATTCTCTGCCGTATTACAAGTATTACCAGTTTAACATATAGACATATATATATCGTTTTAAAGCTTTTTTTACGCTCTTTACAATGAAAGTATTATCTTTTCAATATAACAACGTATAACAAAGTAATTCTTCAAAAACAAAAACAATAAACTTCTTACTTTTTTAAAAAAGGAAAACAAAAAAAGTAATTTCCATAATGAAACTATTAACAAAAAATGTAACGATTTTGCAATCGTTACAAACACCACCTCCTTGATAAATATAAAATTTTAAGGAAAAAAAATTTATATACAATATACAATTCCATTTTAAACTTCCATTATTTTCACATTTTATCGAAATTTCTCAAATGTCCATTCGGAATTTTTGTCATTTCCATAGAATTTCCATTCCAGTTTCATGCAACATTCTAAGTCTGGGTTTAAGAACAGCCAGCCAGATAAGAGATTTCCAAACTTCCAAGTTTACAGCTTAGGTTCCATTCGAGACCATATGCCATTCTACAGGATGCGTTGACCATTTTGACATGTCTCCATAAAAATACATCAATGTAAGGAAAACAAAAGGTAATCTACAAATATAAATAGAAACATTAGTTTCAGGCAATTACAAGATGTTAATCCTGTAAAGTAACAAAGGATTTATTTTCAAAATGAGAATAAGATCTTCGACATTTTCCCTTTCACATGTAGATAATATTATTTAGATGTTATACATTTCAACTATTAACTACACTATAAATGATATAAATCTACACTAATGAATGATATACAAATGAAATTTTTAATGAACATGAAAAAATGAACATGAAACGATTATGATCATAACCTAATTCTAAATGACATCTTAGTTCCTACATTAACCTACTTCTAAACCTAACTTAAATCTAAATTTTCTTTATCTAACCTTACATCACTAATGTTTAATTTCTTCTAGTATAACTCTACATGTGTAGGATTCTCATTTTCATTTGTTCAGTTGGTGTTTGCTCCATTCCTTCTCACAAAGTATTTTTTAATATCACTTACATGAGCTCTCTTAGTATTATTAGCATTGTTTACATCTTCTAATAACACTGAGTTATAAGTTAAGAATTTAACAATTTTGAATGGACCAATCCAATGATACGTTAGACTCTTAGTTACTTTATCTTTCAGGGATGATTTTTCGTGGTTTTTAACTAACACAAGATCATCTACTACCAAATTTACATCCTTTCGTTTACCTTCAAATAGTTTACGACGTTTTTCCCAAGATTTTACCATGTTGTCCATTGCATTTTTCCAAAGATCTTGACTATTCAGACCTTTAAGATCAGCATCCATAACCTTCCATTTGATCTCTAATGGATTATTTAACTCTCTACCAAAAAATAATTCTGAAGGTACAGCTTTTAATCCTTCATGCTCACACAAATTAAGATTAAACTGTAACTCACGAATAACCTTACTCCATTTGTTTTGTCTTTCAGCAAAATAAGATTTTAAAGTGTATTTCAGAGTTTTTATGAACCTTTCTGCAACGTTTGCCTCCGGATGATATGGGCTCTGTTTTATATGCTTAATACCCAAACTATACATAAATCCCTGAAAATACTCAGATGTAAATACTGAGGCGTTATCACTAGATATTGATTCTACAAAACCATAACGGGAGAACAAATCATACAATTTGTCACAAATTATTTTAGAAGATAATCTCCTTAGTTTTTCAAGCATACAATATCTAGAACAATTATCTACTGCTATTAGAAGATAAGTATACCCTTCAGAAGAAGGTAGAGGACTTACAGTATCAATCATCCAGTTTGAATTTATTCTGTTATTTACATGAGACCCTAATCTAGCATATTTCTTAGTATTTAAGGGCTTAGCATTTTGACATTCTGGACAAGACCTAACAAATTCCTTTACGTACTCTACTAAACCATCAAATGTAAATCTCTTCATAATTTTACGTAAGGTTTTATATATTCCAGAATGACCACCTGTAAGATATTCTAAATGGTAGTATTCGACCAGACTTCTTATAAGATCTTTTGGAACAACGATTTTCCACTCATTGTTCTTTGCCCTAGTCTTTTTTAACAAAAACCCATGTTTGATTTGATACTCATTACTATTCTCACCACCTTCTACCTTAACGATTAACTCATTTATTTCAGGATCTTTACGTTGTAATTCAATCAATGGTTCACTTAGAAAAGGTAATTTCGAAAGATTTGTCAAAACTAAATATGTTTTATCATTATTTTCTTTGACTTTAACACTATGGTCAAAATTAAACATATCTAACTGCCTAGAAAGGAAATCTTCTACTTTATTCTCATTCGTTTTCAAATGGTGGATTTTAAATGAGAACTGAGAAAGTTGTTCTATAAGTGAGCCGTACTCTAATAGTCTTTTAGAGTTATTAATTATCCAGCTTAAGGCCTTATTATCAGTATACAAATCAAACTCATTAAACAAAAAATGTTCAAATCTTACTATGGTTTTAACTAGGCTTAAAAATTCAATCTCGTAGATTGATCTATGCCGGTCTGCCTCACTTAGTTTCTTCGAAAAGAAACCCACAGGAATTAAGTCACCTTTATCATTTTTCTGTGAAATCACGCCTCCTAAGCCTCGCGAGGACCCATCGACGTGTACTACAAACCTCTTTGAAAGATCAGGTGTTTTTAGAATAAGCTCTTCTGAAAAAATTCTTTTTATTTCCAAAAAGGCGTTATTTTGGGCTTCCCCCCACTCAAACTTCTTCTTAATAGATCTTAATTCAGATATTGGACCAATAATTTCTTGAAATCCTGGTATAAACCTTGAATAAAAATTAACTACTCCACAGAATCGCTGCACAGCCTTTCTGGTCTTAGGAGGTGGAAGATTAAGAATAGACTCAACTCGTTTAGGATCCATGGTGATATTATCCCCATCGACTATAAAACCTAAATATTTAATCCGTTTTTTAAAGAAAAAACTCTTATCAGGAGATATAGTCAAACCATATTCTCTAAACCTATTTAACACCATTCTAATCGCCTTTTTATGTGACTCCTTATCCCTATTTGCGATTAAAATGTCATCAAAGTATACATGAACACCATATGGTTCAAGGTCACCAAGTACATCTTTCATACATTTAGATAATACACTACTTCCAACCTTAATTCCAGCTGGGAGCTTCTTATATTGGAAGGTACCAATCGGAGTGACTATCGTAGTTAAATCTCGACTCGCTTCATCAAGCTCCAGCTGAAAATAAGCCTTCTTTAGATCACACAATGATATATAGGGGCACCCAGATAGGTTACTTAAACATTCTTCCATGTGAGGTGTCGGAAAAACATAATCTGACAACATACTATTCAATTTTACAAAGTTGGCAACTAATCGATATGAACCATCTCTGTTTTTCACAATGAAACATGTGCTACCAAAATTTGAATGATCTGTTTCAACTAACACATCTTGTTCAACTAATTCTTTAATAACATTCTCAAAAATTTGTCTCTTTTCCCTGGGTATGGGAAAAGGTTTTTCTCTAAAATATTTTTGTTCCCGAAGGTACAATTTACATTTAAAATCTTTGAGGCAGCCCACCTTCTCACTCACAACATCAGGAAAATCCTGTTTGAGAGATCGCACAAATGACTCTATATCTGGATCAATCCAATAATCACTATCATCTTCCGAAGAACTACCAATAGGAGATTCATCCTCAGGTTCATGAAGTTCTTTATTATCCAAGTTAATTTCAGTTTCTTCAAGTGGTGGTTTCTCACAAACTATTATGTCACTCGAAGATTCCAGTTCAAGTTGTTGTTTTAACTTCTTAAATCTTTCACTAAATTCTTCTTCAAAGGATTCACTCCACTCGTTAGCATTTTTGATTTCACCTGAATCTACCCGCTTTAACACTCCATCCTTGTCGGCGTACACTTCACCAGTTGCTAAGACGATTTTAGCTATTTGGTTCTTTCTAGTATGATCACGAAGTCCATTAACACGTCCAAGTTGATCCACAAGACCAGAAACTGATGTTGGAAAAGTGTTAACTATTGTATCTTCAGGTTCCGGATAGTCCAAATTAGGAACTGGTTCACACTGGATTCCAATCTCCCTAGCACCAGACACCACTGAAGGAACGGAAGGGATGAAGTTGTTTCGACAATGGAAGCCATGTAGATAAATACAAACAGGCTTCAGACCCTCATCATTCAAGCAGCTCGAACCATGGATGGCATCTACTTCAAAGAAATTCTTTAAAGTCTCCATTGATCTCAGAGGAACGTATCTTCTTTGGTTTCGAAAATAAAGTTTATTCCCAAGTACATCAAGCATGGCACCAGTTGAACGCAAAAACGGAGTACCCAAGATAGCCTCACAGGGTAATGAAGCTATCACTACGAAGTCCACTTCAAATCTAAATCCTCCTAAGTTTAAGTCCACAGTGACTTCTCTAGGTTCTGTCACACTAGAACACATCATTGAGTTCATTTTCATCGACGGAATCGTTCGTTGCCTCTTAATCAGATGACTAATTTGATTAATTAGAGTTGACGATGCTAAATTTACAGAACTCCCGCTGTCAATACAAAGAGGAAGTCTCTTATCACTAATGGACCCAATCACAAAGGTTGCAGAACAATTGTCTCCGCTAGAAGGCACTCTGTACGTAGAAGAAGCATTTACACTCTTTCTGTCATTTATGGATTTCCCAGGACTTCCTGTGCTGAGACTGAGTTGGTTAGACTTACCTGAGTTCAACCTCACATTATTACCACTTACACATGTCTTACCCTGTTCAGATTCAAAGTTTTTCTTATTGACATTTTTTGAAAAATTATTTTCAGAAACCTTTTTAGAATTATTATTAGATCTATAATTCATGGTATCCTTAAACCTATTCCCTCCATTAGGATAATTAGGCTTAAATCTATTGCCTTTATAAGCATTCTCAGCTGATGGACCACTACTGGCCACTTTTACCTCCTGATCTTCATTTGCAACAAAACAAGTTTTTAAGTTTCTGTTTTTATATGAATTAATTTCTAAGTATTCCCTTTTTGATCTTTTGTACAAATCAAGTTGTTCAATTATATGTTTCATTTCCGTAAGGTTTCGTGGAATCCTATCTGAAAAACATTTGTATCTATACGCAGGATTCAAACCATGAATGATAATTTCCAAGATTTCAAACTCGCTTGACCCTACATTTAAGACCTTGGCTGAATTATACACGTCATCTATAAATTCCATCACATGTTCACTAGGTTTCATTGGCCTATATACTTTAACTCCTATTAAATATCCCCCAACGTTTAAAGAAATAAATTTGTTCAACAAAGTCATCCTTAATTCTGGCCAAGTTTTATTTAATGTAAGACTATTCATTATTTCTGTATACAACAACCCTGAAATTTTAACAGAAACTGCATACAAAATCATTCTTAAAGGGAAGTTGTAATTTAAAACAAGATCGTTTAAAATAAGCATCAATTCAAATACTTGAAAACTGTCATTACCATCAATCTTTTTCAAAGAACTAAGTTTAGTGTTAATAAGAACACTAATCTTATTGAAAACATACTTATCTATTAAAGGATCAAAAGATTTCCAATTATCTCCACCATTTGTTGCTACCGGAATTCCCTCAGGAACACTGTATGTGTTTAAAGGCATAAAGGCTCTAGGAGGTTCACAATAGTGAGACCTTACTGATTCTTGACTATGTCCATACGTATTATGAATACCATCAAACACTTGAGCTCCCACTCTATCTACATACTGAGGCGGTTGTTCAAAGTTCCCTGAATTTTGTTGGTCATGTACTCTTTGCTTTACTTCGGTTTCAATTTCAGAGTCTTTTTTACAAATATTGTGCACACTAGATTTCATTTGAGACCTAACGTCTCTTACCTTAGGGATAGCACCCTTATAATACAAGGGAGGAGGCGGAACAATAAATTTTCTATCATTTCCCTGACTTTCTTGATTTAAATTATCAAATTTTATTTCCTTCTTATTTAAATGTTGATTCTTATCTGGCATGTGACAATGATCATTTACTCCTAAACCACTAAACGCCACTGGTATATTAGGATTACCTAATTCATGACCTTCAACAGATGGTTCTTGATGACTAACTTCTAACGACCTACCAGGCTCAAACCTTGACACATGTTCGCTTCTACGACTAAGATATTTATCAATAAAATTAGGTTGTACTGTAAAATTTCTATTCGCATAGCGATGAGAACCGACAACTCGATTAAACGATTCAGAATTTTGCGGTAATTTACTGGAAACACCTAATCCTGCAAAACATCTGTTTGCACCTTTACTATTACCCCCATTTTCTATTGTCAGTTTATTCAATTCATAGCTTAGTTTGTAAACAACATCATTTTCGAAACTAGGTTGCGCTACAATATTCTCCTGTAGAAACTGAGTCGACATGTCAGAAACTTCAACTACTTCTATCATAGGATCTTCAATAATAACTGAAGTAGCATTTGAAACAACAGATCGATTGTCAAATTCCATGTTTAAACCACAATAAATAAACAAAATGTAAATTAAACACACAGTACAAATTAAATAAGGAAGTAGTAACACAAAAATAAATTCAATTATGACAATATATAAATACTCCAATTTAGCTACACTACAACTACTTCTACAATGAAACTCATTCATTCAATCTCTAGCACGCAAGCCAGTACAAATAAAGGTTGACAAAATTTTGTAAAATTTCACTTTATTGAACAACAACTGTAAATAGAAAGCATCCACAGCTGAGAGCTTGTGTAGTTTCAAGTCACTCGTGCTTTTATAATTGGAGCTATGAAAACTTCAAACTGTTTCTCCAAAAGAGCTAACTCTGATACCTCTTACTAAATTCCAACTAAATTCTCTTAAATTTTCAAACTCTATACAAGCAAGCCCACTTTTTATCAAAAATATATTTGCAATCATCAACTGAACTGAGTTTAACCAACAATGACTTCAAAAAAAAGCAAACGCGGAGATTATTATTAATTTAGGACCTAAAAATCCTATCCCCCAATCAAAATTCCGATAATGATTCCCACAATGAAAGATCCTACACACCTTAACCTTTAATCAACGCTAGTAATTCCGAAATTTAACTTCAATCAGGAAATTATTAACAATTACTGTAATCCTATTTACTATAGTCGGTGACCTTACAATAGGCTTAATCTATAGGCTAATTTATGAATCACCGAAACCAAAATATAACTGTATTGTAGTTTATCTTTTTTGTCACAATTCTCGGTATCGCGGTCAGAATGTTTCCTGCATCTATTAGCTGAAATAGTTAAAAAGGAAACTAAATTTGACCCCGAGTGACTTAACCACACCTGATTGGACAAATCCTGTAAAAAAGATATTATTATAGCAAGTAAATAACAACTAGGTACCATTCACACCAGCACACAATCTTACTCCCTAAACTGAGTGAAGGTGGGTGATTAGAATTACAGATTTTATTTAATGAAATTCCAGAAGTGTTAATTTAAAATATTTAATGCAATTCAGATTCCTTCAGAGCAGTTATAACAATTAAACAAATTCTTAATAGGTTCTTATTTTTCGAAGGAGGTGTTCAATATTTTAATTGAAAAAAAAAACTTTACTCTAACAACTACAGTTAATTTTTGAAAGGCAGAGATCATTTACAATAAATAGATTTTGAATGAGGATAACACAATCAAAACTCTCAATTCATTAAATATTAAATGCTAAATTGAATTCTATAATTCATAAACAGCAAAGTAACAACCACGTCAATCAATTTAATCTAACTGTAACAAAAAGGTATAGTGACTTCCGAAGTAGCCTCGTATAATTATTAACAATTAACCTTTGAACTATTTATCTCTTTAATTCTCTCAGTATTTCTTAATTAAGGAATGTTCGCAGTGCTTGTGCTACTATAAAACTATTCAACTAACTACAATACTTTTAACTAGCATTACTACTTCACACTTACCATAATACAGCAGGAAATAATAGTGACAGTATAGCAGAGGTAGTTACCATTTCTCAACTCCAGATCCTCTTGGGTTTAGAGATTGTTCCTTACAACACCATTCCATACAGTACAGTGCACGCGAATATTTCAAGCATTTAAAAATTAAGCAAAAAATTTATTCGGTCGGAAAGCATTTTTTAGATTTAATCAAAATTATTCATTTTACTTCAAGTCTACAATTGACACCTAGCCGAGAATTCCAAGAGAATTAAAATAGAAATATATGCAATTAACAGCAGTTAATTAATGAATTAGGTAACTAGTGACGTTTTTATTAACAGCACTGTAAATTTAGTTAACCTATTTCCAAAGCAGGAAATACCAATGTATATTTTACTTTAGTTCTTCAAAACTTTAATCACGTTGTTAGAGACTGTTTTAGATTTAGAATTTATTAGAACGAAACCAAAAGTAATTAGGAATTTTAATTACCATTAATTACCGACAAAGTTTAATAATGAATGAAAAGAAGTTATGGAAATCCTTCTTATATTAGTTAACACACGAGTATGCAATTTAAAAGTGGAATTTTAATACTTGATTTTACTTTTTATTTTTCTTCCCCCATTTAAAGTTACCCAGTTAAATTTCTTACTCGACCTTCAGTGGCACAACGAAAGCAAGAAACGCACTAGACTCGATGACGTAACACACGTGTTCCGTCTCTCACAAAACAGCGTTCGGAATTTAACGTAGTTTTAAGCCTTTAAAAGGGTTTAACACGGAAGTATTATTAAGAGGATTTTTAGACCTTATTAATTTCATTCACTTGCAAGATACGTCTTCCTTAAACACTACTTCACACACTAGAAACACAAGTAACTTTTTCACTTTTAAACTTTTTCAGCTTTAACAGAACTTATTTAAACACAATTTAATTTTATATTTCTGAAACTCTTAGTAATTTAACACTAAGTTTTAGAATCACAGTTGTAATTAAGACACACTTCACATAGTTAAACGAGGCACAGCTATAACGAACTCTCAACCACGTTTTCTAAAAAGAGCAAATTTCGGCGCGAAGTAATGATGTCTAATACTTGAGTCCAACCCGTGTTGGCTCAATAAACTACGATACAGTTATGAAGCGCAGCGGATCAGAATGCCATATATAGGAGCAAGACTCTCGCTACTGCGCAGCGCCCAACTCATTACATACGTCATTCCTGAATACTGCGCTAAACTGAAGTGGTTGTGTATTTAAAAAAAAAAAAGAATTGATTCTCTGCCGTATTACAAGTATTACCAGTTTAACATATAGACATATATATATCGTTTTAAAGCTTTTTTCACGCTCTTTACAATGAAAGTATTATCTTTTCAATATAACAACGTATAACAAAGTAATTCTTCAAAAACAAAAACAATAAACTTCTTACTTTTTTAAAAAAGGAAAACAAAAAAAGTAATTTCCATAATGAAACTATTAACAAAAAATGTAACGATTTTGCAATCGTTACAGTACGCACTGCTCTCCTGAATCTTTGAACTAGTATGTAAACGCAGACACGCACCAGGAGGAAGAAGGGCAGAACGTTGCATTTCTTCTACCAGTGTAAATTACAACTAAAACTTACTATCCCCACTCCTAACCTTTCCTTTAGCTGAGAATCTACCTAAAATGTTTTGATTCAGAGCCACTATTACATGATGATTTAGTGGTCCTACTAGCAGATCTATGGTTGGATGGATGGATTAAAGTTTATCGTCGCCTTCAACAACAAGGTTCTATGAGATTTGGACCTACAACCGAACGAGTTATCCCAACTACATGAATTTCCTCCGGAAATCGAAGGCGGGTCTCCCGCCCGATGACGAGTACGCGGATCATATAGCCACAAAGGAGTCAATTATCAGATCTAGAAACATCTGCACTTGTACTCACGACTTCTATTCAAAATTGAGATCTTGGGAGGCCATGGTGGCTCAGTGGTAGAGCGTTCACCTCTGGCACATGGGGTTTCTGGTTCGATTCCAGTTCGCGCCAAGTAAACCTGGTGGTGGACAAACACCGTGAGCGTGGGTTTCCTCTGTGCTCTTCAATTTCCTCCCACTTCCTTCAATCCACCATTTCATTCATGTTTTCATCATCACCGTCTCTTTTAGCCTAGCCTGTATAATCGTGGGACGTAAAACTCAAAAGATTTGATTTCATTTCATTTCAAAATTGAGCTCCTTGTACGTTTCCATTAAAGGCGAGCGAGTGTTTGGAACAAGCAATTGTTCATTCTGCAAGAACTTGAAAAGTACTGAGTTTACTTATTTATTGAATAGACAATTTATTATTTTATTTCCTTTGTTCTATGTAATAAAATACCTAAAAATATATTTTGAATCCTCGTGACTTACCCTTTCATTTGATATCTGACAGGAAAGTTACGCCATAAAGAAATATCAGTCATCAGAGTATGAAGACTCTATCCATATCTTATTCACGTAATTCCAAGAAATCTTTTAGATTTTACATAGGGATAAAGACACATTATTCAACATGCATATAGTACCTCCTCTTAATTTCACTGCAGCCAGAAAAAAATAAGACTCAAAAGTTGTGAACATTCCTATCCAATATTATAAACTTCCTAAATGTTGAAGATTCATTTGTACAGCGGGGGACACTTCTAATGGTACAGCCATATGGAGATTTACGGCAAGAGTGCTCCACCAGTTGAGTCCAAAGTATTTGCTGGAAGTATTGCAACCGAATTAACTTTAAAAGAAGGCGGGTGGCATAATCGCCAGGCAATGAAAATTCCCGTACACTTGGGTGAAATTCCCACTACCGTCTACAGCATCATTTCTCCAAAATAAAGTGAATCTTATACGTGTAGTTCTTATGCCAAATATACTATTTGATATTCGTCCTATTCGTGAAGATAAAGTGCAACAACAAATAAAAGCCCAATCCTGTTGCTGTTGGAATGAACTCTCTTTAAGTCGTTTGATCTGAAATGACTTTACAGAACCTAAATAAATATTCTGTCACTTCAGGGGGGGGATAGGAAGAATGAAAACATATACTTTTAATCAAATGCTTAGCGAGAGTGAACCCATTGGTATAGCGCTTTTATGATTTGAAATCTTGCTTCCAAACCATTTTTTGTCATAACTGACAACATAGGAGAACGGGAGATACAAATATGATGAAGGAGAAATACACTCACATGTGCAAATCAGAATTGGAGACAAAATGATCGGATAGCATCCATATTTTGTCGAAAATTTTGATTTTGTAAGTAGACATGTAAAAGCTCAAGTAGTATAGCACGCACATCTCACGAACTTGTTCCGAAAATCTCACGAAAATGGCCCTAAAATCCGCCATTTTGTTCCAAAATTTACCCATGTTCCCAAAATCTCACGAAAATCGCCCTAAAATCCGCCATTTTCTACCAAAAATTATCCATGTTCCCAAAATCTCACGAAAATGAGGCTAAAATCCGCCATTTTGTACCAAAAATTTACCCATGTTCCCAAAATCTCACGAAAATGGATGCAAATGTCCTCTTGAATGTTTTATCATATATTTTAATACAATTTTATATTAATTTATACAATTTATGCTGATTACTTACCGTTTTTCACCAAGCCTTTAAGAAACTTGTTTCTTCCTTGCTTATTCCTCCTTCAAATGCTGAAAATACCTAAAGGAACTTCAGAACATGTCCACACAAGTCTTTATTGTTAATATTGAACGCAGTTGGTCTTGGTATTCAAGAAACTAATTCTAAAGAAAGAAGACACATATAATGAAATAATGGCATGTCCTAAGGTGAGGTAACCAGTGGGGGAAAGTATCAGGAAGTGGGGGAGGGCTATATCAGATCAAAACTGGGGGAGGTATTAGAACAATGGATTGCAAACAATCAGCCTTTGTAAACGTAACAGATGCTTCTTATGGAGCTGTCTCGTAATTTTATCATTCTGTCAATTAAAGAAAGAAGGAGCTGTCAATTTAATGTAACATATAGATGTGTGAGAATAGTCTAACCGTAGGAGGTGAGAAAAAACATGTGAAATGACTTTTAGAAACATGGGAAAATGTCGATAAAGAACAATTGTTAAAAGACATTGCCTGTTTAAGATGGAAGGCGTAGGAGAAAGAGAACCCTTTGATAGGGAGTAACGAAAGGAACATAGACACCTGCTTGTATGTGTGTGTTCCAGGGTGATGGAGTTGGGGGCGAAGTGTACTGTCGTTTTTGAGTGAAAGACCATGTTTAATTGGGACTGTGAGTTTTACCGCATGGAAACTGAAAATATGCGAAAAAAAAAGAAATAGGAATCATTATTCTAAGGACAAAGATTTTAAGAATGAGATAGTTACGTGTCACTTTTTAAAAGTTAATGTATTGCTTCCCATAATGAGAGACCGCACGTAGCATTGGAGGGAATTGTGTTGTTATTTTGAGCAAAGGACCACTTTAAATTGGCGTGTGAGATGTTACGCGTTTTGTTAAGACCTTGCCACATACGTAGAGGGGAGAGAAAGGGTGGCCCTTCCTACCTGAGTTCCAAAGAGGAAAAAGACTGAATGAATTGTGTAAGCAAGGCAATTTTGCCTTTTGTGCTTTTTTGGAAGAAGTCTTCAAACAAGATTTCTTTAGGTATTTCCGCATAAATGATTTTATCCTTTTAAAAACTACAGTAATGAATTAATTAATTATGAATATTAATGAGATGATAATGAATATTAATGAGATGGTAATGAATATTAATGAGGGGGTATTTTATGTATTGATATTGTATTTTCAGTAGCTGAAATATGATTTTAGCATAGAATATCATCTTTTGGATACTGTATGGGTCTAATGGTGTACGAAGCTTAGACGAATACGAAATTGCATGTATATATGATTAGTTTGTAAGTGGGTACATGTATGTGTAGCAGATATGTGATTTTAACATAGAATATCATCTTTTGGATACTGTATGGGTCTAATGGTGTACGAAGCTTAGACGAATGACAAATTGCATGTATATGTGATTAGTTTGTAAGTGGGTACATGTATGTGTAGCTGATATGTGATTTTAACATAGAATATCATCTTTTGGATACTGTATGGGTCTAATAGTGTACGAAGCTTAGACGAATGACAAATTGCATGTATATGTGATTAGTTTGTAAGTGGGTACATGTATGTGTAGCTGATATGTGATTTTAACATAGAATATCATCTTTTGGATACTGTATGGGTCTAATGGTGTACGAAGCTTAGACGAATGACAAATTGCATGTATATATGAATAGTTTGTAAGTGGGTTCATGTATGTATGTATGTATATTGGTTTTGATATTGGGACAGGAATATATGTATCATATTGTAGACATATTATCTTTCGTTTGCATGTAAGTGTTTTAAGCATGTGTTGTTGGTTGCGTAGCTTTAGGGGCTATACTAGGCTGGATGAAAACACCTAAAGTGTTTCTATTGTATTAATATTGGATTGTAACCTTATTTTATCGTATTGTAGAGTTGTATATGTTGTTGTACTGATATTTTAACCACAAAGGATATCGCTATGATATAAGGCATTTACATATACACATGTTTTCACTAGAGTATTCTAATGATATATATTTTGGTTTTTACGTACGTAGATGCTTTTTAGACATGACCTAGTGGTATTTGAAACACAAAGGATATCACTGTGTTATAACCCATTTACATATAGATATCTTTTCACTACAGTATTCTAATGCCATATATTCGTACCTTTACTGACTTCTAAGATGCTTGTTCACCTTAGAGTAGACATTATGACATCAACATGGTTTCCAACTTGGGATAATTTATTGTAGGAACATAAAATACGTATAAATAACCTTATATGAAGCATACGTATTCTTCCTTTATCTTATATAGAATACAGATACTTCGTATTATATGAATATTTGTTTGGAGAAATAAAACATAATATCATAAATTGTAACGCTTTATTGTATTTATATAGTGCACAATATTGTATTTTCCAATATTGGCATATTGATATACATATATAGATATATTTAAATAAGATATTTACATTATATATACGTAGAAGTACCAACTGATAGGAAAACTTATGAACATATTTGATGATATTATGACCATGTTATAACATGATGCTACCTTTAGACAGTCTACTATTTACATATACACAGAATACCAATCATTTCATGCACTTAATACTTTGATAACCATATGGCAATGTTCTATAGTCAGTAATACTGTTATGATTTAATCGTCGTCTTTTATTTTGAACTTTCTGATGTGTTTTAGTTTCAGACTTGGATACGATGACAAACCCAGGCTTACGAACAATTCTTCCTGGATTCTGTAACTGTTTTTTGTCCGCTTTATCTCGAACTAGTTGATAAAAATGATCAAAGTTAATTTCTTGTCGTGTACGATGATTTAAAGTTATTCCTCTAATTTTAAATACATAATCTACTTTCCCTGTTTGAACTTCTTTCATTCTATAGGCATAATTTTTTGGTCCTAAGCCTATAAAGGCATCAATTTCCCAGCCATCAGGAACTTCATTAGTTAACTGACCTAAATATGAACCCAAAGAAAGTGGAGGCTTTTCATTACGTGGTTGTACAAACATAATACTATCAGTGTCGCAGTACAATACACGATCAGGATCTATAGCTGTTACTAATTCGTAAAGTTTTAGACGCGCCCACGAGGTGATGAAGGCTGCAAGGACAACATTGGAAAATTTCCATGGCTTGTTTTTGTTTTCAATGTTCTTATATGAAACAATGAGATGCCGCTCTCCAATAGGCAATACAGTTTGTACCTCATATTGTGGTGCCCATAGATAACTTAAAAATTTTTCTGGAGTATCTACAATTACAGATTGAGATAAATCTGTTCTTTGTCCCCATTTCCCATACAAGGAATTGAGAAATATTTTGGAAATATATCTTAGACCAGGATTTGATTCAATGTTATTTTCCGTTAACTGAATGCATTCATGTTCATAATAGTCTGCAATATATTTTTCTTGATCTTGTTTAGTTTTGCACCAGCTAGGAAATCCTGAAGACTCCTGTTTCATTTTTAAGAAGGAATTGACATAATCTTTAAACAAATTATCTTCTGATCCAGATAATTTGAATTGCCAAATTTCGATAATTTGTAGAATTTTGTATCCGAGATCTAAAGCTACATGAAGTTCAGGAGTACAGTATGTACCAGTAAGGACACGCTCGGCATCATTATGGATGCAATTGTTGTCACTTTGTTCCATACACGTACGACATAACCCAAACAAAAGGCGTTCATTACATGTGTATGGTAAAATTGGAAAATATAAGTCTTTGGGAGGTAAGATACTACATTTGACTAATCCATGAATACTTTGCACTTGTGGAAAGTCAGGCCCCTTGTATATTATAGGTTTACCTATAGGCAATGGCTTACGTGCCATTACCCACGGGTAAAGACTGGTAATATCATAATATGCCACAAACTCTTCGCTGGTACATTTGTACAAGGCATTAAAACATTCTGTACGTCCCCCATGAAAACTATCTTTAGGTACCAGATGGTCGACAAGATCATGACACTGTGTTTGAATAAACTGTTGTAATTTTTTATCATTTTTTACCATGAGGTCCCATTCACATTCCCACATTTCAATGACATTAAGATTTAATTTTTTAAGAAATGCTATTTTTGTGGTGGTGTTTTCATACCGATCTTGTAGTGATGTACCTTGCTTAGAGGTTGAATCTAGGGACACGTGTCGTAGTGTAGGATAACAGTTTAAACACCCGTGATAGTAACATCCATGAAATTCGTAAACTGTATTTGTTTTAGTTTCAAAACCATCAACCTTATACCTCCCAAATCGTTTTTCCAAACCATTTCCAGAATGAAGAATTTTATTACCAGTAGTACGTTCTAAGTATCGCAGCCAGTACATTGCCTTCAGACTTTGACGATCACGATGGTCAAACCCATAAGGTGGAATAATTGGAATAATTTCTTTGGGTAAATATAAGGTACGATATGTTAGTATTGCCAAACTAGCAATAGTTGGTGCAGCGATAAAACATTGGATACCATTTGTTTTGTCTTCAATTAAGTTTGAAAATTTAATGACAGCCTCTGCTAAAATTTTAACATCATTCCGACAATATTCAATCATTTCCTTTTGGAGATTATACTCCTCATTACTTGCAACACGTTCTTTGTGCCATATGATAAGTTGCTCTCGATCTTCAGTGCTCCTTGAATCAGGATCAAAATATTTTAGATCAGGAATTTTGCCTATATAATTTTGGTTTTCTAATGTATTAAACAAGTATGGGAAATCTCCCTTCTTTAAATTTTCTGAAAGGCCTAACGTCTTAGGTAATTTAGATAATTTAACCCCCATATACAAATATGTGTCACGAAAGTAAATCTTTTGTCCTAAACGCATTTCAATAATTTTTTGCCCTGACATTATTACTTCAGGTGTAAAATGATGGTTTATGATCAAAGTTTTAGCACAGAATTGCATATCATAATTACTGCCATTATGGGAAAGCACAATTATTTTTTTAAACATTGGTCGAGTTATTAATACATGATTAACAAATTCTTCAATGTTGTGAAAATCAAACGAACGGAATCCATTTTTATCGCCGCATACAAAGCATGTATCATCAAGCTTCATGTCCTTACACTTGTGACAAGCATGAATACAATTTACGAAATTTACGCGATGTTCTTGTTCTCCTTGTTCATTTTAGGAAGCAACATTGTTTCTACATCAAAGATAATGTACAAAAAGGTATTTACATGTTGCATCATAGCCGTTAGAACAAAACAAATATGGTCATCGCTTACATATGTGTAACATGTTTTACAATAACGTTCACCACATTCATGTTGAGACCTGCGTGAACGCATGTCAATCATATCACCACATTGGACACAAATTTTCTTTGTTTCGCATAAACTTTTTCCGCAAACATCTATCGCTTTATGATTAGCAAAACATTCTTCTGAAGAAAACAGTCTATGACAATCAATGCACTCGACTTTAATATTATTATCATTATTACAAACATTGTGATACTTTTCACACATTGGACATTTGAAGTTACACTTATGATTTTCTGTACGATGATAACCTTCCAAACAATACGAACAATATCCCCGTTTGTTTAATAGTGTTGTAATGTTGGTAATTAATTCATAGTGTCCTTCACTATACAAAATCAAAATTTTCTTTGATGCATGTATTCCAGGATAAATTACATTGTAGTTTCGAGTTAAACGATCTTTTTCGTAAATAACAATTTGATAATGAGGTGCTAGCTTATTTTGAAACTTTTTTACATCATCAATAGTACATCCATCATGGATTTCAATGTCAACTTTAGCACTGACACACAAATCCTTTGCTTGTTTCATCAATCGTTCAGAATGATTTTTCAATTCATATACGTAATTATAACGATGATCAGCCCTACCCATTCCAAGAATAATACTCTTGGGAAGACAATACACATCCTTTTGTACAGGAATAGTACATTGATGCATGTGTGTTACAAGATCAACATATTTTGATGAACCCATAGTTCGTCCCCTACCTTTACGTGAATCAACAATATGAATTTTGAAATTTACTTTATCACCTAATAAATAATTTTCATTACTATTTAAAACATTTTCAATTTTACGAAATAAAATGTCGGAGATTAAATTTGACTTTTGACGCCACGAAATGTATATTGGTTTATTAATTGTGGAAGCAGAACTTTCTATTGTTATACCAACATACATATCATCATCGGCATCATTTAAAACATGATCCTTTACAAATTCAAATAACAACTGAATATATTTTTCAGGATCATCTATTCCGCTAGTGTGCATACGTTCAATTGTAACTTCCTTTCCCGTAAGTCCAAAATAAGTATAATGTTTGGTTCTATTATTAACAATACGAAAATATTCATTTGTTTTACCACTCCCATACATGGTAGATTCTGATACATTATTAGTATTAGGACTTGGAAAGTTTATAAAATTTTCCATGAAAACGCTAAAATCATTTGTAGTTAAACTATTAGCTTTTCCTTCAGACACAAGTTCCATAAACTTCTCACGAGCTAAATTCTTTATATTATCTTGACGAAAGAAGCCTACATGATATAAATCAATAATATCTTTTGCAGACTTACATTTTTTCAAAACAACATGAGGATCACAACCAAAATGCATAAACAACGCCTGCAATAACTTGGAATAAGCTTCATTGCTTACCCTTGCACCCGTAGCATGACATTGTGTTATCACTTCCCATGTAAATAAAACTTCGTTTCGATTTTCATATCCACGTGCTTCTTGTGCCGACAACATGGTACAGATGACAGATTGTCCTTCCATTGTGTGATTGACACACTAAATATGTAATTGCAATATGAATTTTTGTCTTATACAGTAAATATTTTACACAATAATGTACACAGAACTTTGATATTTCTTTTCACAGTTTTTTTAAATGACAATGTTTCGTAAGTAGACTTTTATGATATAATTCACAATGTGTTGACCAAAGATACACTTTTTAAGAATTTTTACACTTACCAGTAAATATAATAATAAAACTTTCTCGAACTTGTTTTAGTTCACAACAGATTTAGTTGTAAGTTTACCGACAGCACCCTTGAAAGCTTGTCGGGAATTGCACTAACACTGGCCGTTAACTACAATGATAAAACTTCCCGTAACTTTTTCAGTTTAGTATCGATGCACTACCACTTGTCACTCACTAAGTATATTTTAGTTTACCGAAGATATACTTTTAAGTTTATCGGTTAATCCTTTGGCACTTTCCGATAATTGTAATTTACAAAGTGCCGTAATAAAATTGTTTTAGACTAATTACAGCACGCAAAGTACAAACAGGAAGTGTGTTTACTTTTTATTGATTGTTTATTATCAACACTAATAAATGGAAATTCCAAGAACTCCACACGAAGATTCCCGAAGATTGCCGAAGGTTCCCGAAGTTTCCCGAAGTTTTCCGAACATTGCCGAACCTAACCGAAGATGAACATGAGAGTTTATCCACAATTCCTGTACATGTTGGTTAATGTACCACACGAATGGTTCCGAAAATTGCCGAACTTAACCGAAGATGGACATAAGAATGTATGAACAATTCCTGTACACGTTTAGTAAATGTAACTTGCAAAAGTCTTGTAACTTTAAAGATCAGCAAAGATATATATTTCAAAGTTTATTATTAGATGTAACTTTGTAACAAAATCGGTATTTTAAAATAAATGATTTAACATGAGAGAGTATAACAATGATTGGCTTTACTTTAACAGTAGTAATTCTATAGTGCGCGGCGCGGCTTGCTGCGCGGGATTTATAGTTTAAAATTTAATCTCGTACCCAAACGCACTTAGTTTTTGTAATCTCGTACCCAAACGCAGTTAGCTTTGTAATCTCGTACACAGGTGCTTTAACATATTTTAAATTAGTAATATTACATAATGTGATATAATTTGTATATGCACTATTAAAGTTTGCAACACTTCAAATAATTATAGCTACTTGTTTTGTATGCATTTCCACTGTGTTATCGGTCTAAAAAATTCCTTTGTTAGTAGTGCTAAGAATTTGTTTTGTCTGCATTGCTACAGGTGTTTAAACTGGTTTAAACCGGTTTAAACTAGTTTATTGTTTTTGTTATACAATTATTCAGTTCTGCAAGAACTTTGTTGTTAATTTTTTATTTGTTTGCTTCCAGCGTAAGCTCTTTTATTTGTTGGTTCGTTTGCTGTGCAAACTCGTTGTTAAATTTGATTGTGAAAATATAAAAATTCCTGTGCAAACTCCTTATTTATTTAACCTTTCGTATCTTTTATTCTATCGTTTCCTTTGGAAACTCGTTGTTAAAAATGCGAGCATACCAAAGATAATTTGAAAATAAAAAAAATGAAGTAAACTTAGAATTAATTCCGATAGAAACACAAAGTAACATAGTTACAAATATTTTATTCGTTCGATTCATTAGCAGCTCAGAGGAATTACATTCCGAAAATATTAAAATTAACAAAACATAAACATAAGAAAGTTATTTTAGCATGACACAAGATGATTAAACTTAAAATTTATTACATGAAGCTCTTTGATTGTTAAATGGAGAAGTAAAATTTAAGTCAGTGTTGCAATTGAATACAGAAACTATCAATAAAAGTATAGCACGCACATCTCACCAACTTTGTCCGCAAATCTCACCAAAGATGGTGCAAACTCATGTTATTAAAATAATGACGTGCTATACTACTACATAATGTTTCGTATGTTTTATGTTTGTATTTTTATTTTCTTTCTGTATTTTCGATTGCAACATTGTTTTAATCTTATTTTGTATTTTTTGTTTTCAGTTTTGCATTTTTTTTAAATTTGTTTCCTCCTTGTTATTTTCATTTTGCAATTTGGATTGCAACATTGTGTACTTTAAAATTTTTTTATTCCTGCATTTTTAGTTTTTTTTCAGTTTGCATTTTTTATTTCTTCAGTTGTAATTTTTATTTTGTTTCGGAATTTGTAATGTAACATTGTGTTTTAAAGTTATACTTTTAATTTTCTTTTGCAATTTGGATTGCAACATTGTGTTTTAAGTTTTGTTTCTGTATTTTTTTATTTTTTAGTTTGCATGTTTCAATTTTTTAAACTTGTACTTTTAATTTTTCTTTTACAATTTGGATTGCAACATTGTGTTTTAAGTTTTGTTTCTGCACTTTACTTTTGGGAACTTGTACTTTAAATTTAGATTGTAGCGTTGTTTTAATTTTGTTTATGTATTTTCATGTCAGTTTCAATTTTTTAAACTTGTAGTATTAATTTTGCTTCTGCAATTTTATTTTCGGTTTCTACATTTTGTTTGTAAGTTGTATTATTAATTTTCTTTCCAATTTAGATTGCAACATTGTTTTAAGTTTTGTTTCTACACTTTACTTTTGGGAACTTGTACTTTTACTGATAGTTTCTGTATTCAATTGCAACACTGACTTAAATTTTACTTCTCCATTTAACAATCAAAGAGCTTCATGTAATAAATTTTAAGTTTAATCATCTTGTGTCATGCTAAAATAACTTTCTTATGTTTATGTTTTGTTAATTTTAATATTTTCGGAATGTAATTCCTCTGAGCTGCTAATGAATCGAACGAATAAAATATTTGTAACTATGTTACTTTGTGTTTCTATCGGAATTAATTCTAAGTTTACTTCATTTTTTTATTTTCAAATTATCTTTGGTATGCTCACATTTTTAACAACGAGTTTCCAAAGGAAACGATAGAATAAAAGATACGAAAGGTTAAATAAATAAGGAGTTTGCACAGGAATTTTTATATTTTCACAATCAAATTTAATAACGAGTTTGCACAGCAAACGAACCAACAAATAAAAGAGCTTACGCTGAAAGCAAACAAATAAAAAATTAACAACAAAGTTCTTGCAGAACTGAATAATTGTATAACAAAAACAATAAACTAGTTTAAACCGGTTTAAACCAGTTTAAACACCTGTAGCAATGCAGACAAAACAAATTCTTAGCACTACTAACAAAGGAATTTTTAGACCGATAACACAGTGGAAAAGCATACAAAACAAGTAGCTATAATTATTTGAAGTGTTGCAAACTTTAATAGTGCATTTACAAATTATATCACATTATGTAATATTACTAATTTAAAATATGTTAAAGCACCTGTGTACGAGATTACAAAGCTAACTGCGTTTGGGTACGAGATTACAAAAACTAATTGCGTTTGGGTACGAGATTAAATTTTAAACTATAAATCCCGCGCAGCAAGCCGCGCCGCGCACTATAGAATTACTACTGTTAAAGTAAAGCCAATCATTGGTATACTCTCTCATGTTAAATCATTTATTTTAAAATACCGATTTTGTTACAAAGTTACATCTAATAATAAACTTTGAAATATATATCTTTGCTGATCTTTAAAGTTACAAGACTTTTGCAAGTTACATTTACTAAACGTGTACAGGAATTGTTCATACATTCTTATGTCCATCTTCGGTTAAGTTCGGCAATTTTCGGAACCATTCGTGTGGTACATTAACCAACATGTACAGGAATTGTGGATAAACTCTCATGTTCATCTTCGGTTAGGTTCGGCAATGTTCGGAAAACTTCGGGAAACTTCGGGAACCTTCGGCAATCTTCGGGAATCTTCGTGTGGAGGTCTTGGAATTTCCATTTATTAGTGTTGATAATAAACAATCAATAAAAAGTAAACACACTTCCTGTTTGTACTTTGCGTGCTGTAATTAGTCTAAAACAATTTTATTACGGCACTTTGTAAATTACAATTATCGGAAAGTGCCAAAGGATTAACCGATAAACTTAAAAGTATATCTTCGGTAAACTAAAATATACTTAGTGAGTGACAAGTGGTAGTGCATCGATACTAAACTGAAAAAGTTACGGGAAGTTTTATCATTGTAGTTAACGGCCAGTGTTAGTGCAATTCCCGACAAGCTTTCAAGGGTGCTGTCGGAAAACTTACAACTAAATCTGTTGTGAACTAAAACAAGTTCGGGAAAGTTTTATTATTATATTTACTGGTAAGTGTAAAAATTCTTAAAAAGTGTATCTTTGGTCAACACATTGTGAATTATATCATAAAAGTCTACTTACAAAACCTTGTCATTTAAAAAAATTGTGAAAAGAAATATCAAAGTTCTGTGTACATTATTGTGTAAAATATTTACTGTATAAGACAAAAATTCATATTGCAATTACATATTTAGTGTGTCAATCACACAATGGAAGGACAATCTGTCATCTGTACCATGTTGTCGGCACAAGAAGCACGTGGATATGAAAATCGAAACGAAGTTTTATTTACATGGGAAGTGATAACACAATGTCATGCTACGGGTGCAAGGGTAAGCAATGAAGCTTATTCCAAGTTATTGCAGGCGTTGTTTATGCATTTTGGTTGTGATCCTCATGTTGATTTGAAAAAATGTAAGTCTGCAAAAGATATTACTGATTTATATCATGTAGGCTTCTTTCGTCAAGATAATATAAAGAATTTAGCTCGTGAGAAGTTTATGAAACTTGTGTCTGAAGGAAAAGCTAATAGTTTAACTACAAATGATTTTAGCGTTTTCATGGAAAATTTTATAAACTTTCCAAGTCCTAATACTAATAATGTATCAGAACCTACCATGTATGGGAGTGGTAAAACAAATGAATATTTTCGTATTGTTAATAATAGAACCAAACATTATACTTATTTTGGACTTACGGGAAAGGAAGTTACAATTGAACGTATGCACACTAGCGGAATAGATGATCCTGAAAAATATATTCAGTTGTTATTTGAATTTGTAAAGGATCATGTTTTAAATGATGCCGATGATGATATGTATGTTGGTATAACAATAGAAAGTTCTGCTTCCACAATTAATAAACCAATATACATTTCGTGGCGTCAAAAGTCAAATTTAATCTCCGACATTTTATTTCGTAAAATTGAAAATGTTTTAAATAGTAATGAAAATTATTTATTAGGTGATAAAGTAAATTTCAAAATTCATATTGTTGATTCACGTAAAGGTAGGGGACGAACTATGGGTTCATCAAAATATGTTGATCTTGTAACACACATGCATCAATGTACTATTCCTGTACAAAAGGATGTGTATTGTCTTCCCAAGAGTATTATTCTTGGAATGGGTAGGGCTGATCATCGTTATAATTACGTATATGAATTGAAAAATCATTCTGAACGATTGATGAAACAAGCAAAGGATTTGTGTGTCAGTGCTAAAGTTGACATTGAAATCCATGATGGATGTACTATTGATGATGTAAAAAAGTTTCAAAATAAGCTAGCACCTCATTATCAAATTGTTATTTACGAAAAAAATCGTTTAACTCGAAACTACAATGTAATTTATCCTGGAATACATGCATCAAAGAAAATTTTGATTTTGTATAGTGAAGGACACTATGAATTAATTACCAACATTACAACACTATTAAACAAATGGGGATATTGTTCGTATTGTTTGGAAGGTTATCATCGTACAGAAAATCATAAGTGTAACTTCAAATGTCCAATGTGTGAAAAGTATCACAATGTTTGTAATAATGATAATAATATTAAAGTCGAGTGCATTGATTGTCATAGACTGTTTTCTTCAGAAGAATGTTTTGCTAATCATAAAGCGATAGATGTTTGCGGAAAAAGTTTATGCGAAACAAAGAAAATTTGTGTCCAATGTGGTGATATGATTGACATGCGTTCACGCAGGTCTCAACATGAATGTGGTGAACGTTATTGTAAAACATGTTACACATATGTAAGCGATGACCATATTTGTTTTGTTCAAACGGCTATGATGCAACATGTAAATACCTTTTTGTACATTATCTTTGATGTAGAAACAATGTTGCTTCCTAAAAATGAACAAGGAGAACAAGAACATCGCGTAAATTTCGTAAATTGTATTCATGCTTGTTACAAGTGTAAGGACATGAAGCTTGATGATACATGCTTTGTATGCGGCGATAAAAATGGATTCCGTTCGTTTGATTTTCACAACATTGAAGAATTTGTTAATCATGTATTAATAACTCGACCAATGTTTAAAAAAATAATTGTGCTTTCCCATAATGGCAGTAATTATGATATGCAATTCTGTGCTAAAACTTTGATCATAAACCATCATTTTACACCTGAAGTAATAATGTCAGGGCAAAAAATTATTGAAATGCGTTTAGGACAAAAGATTTACTTTCGTGACACATATTTGTATATGGGAGTTAAATTATCTAAATTACCTAAGACGTTAGGCCTTTCAGAAAATTTAAAGAAGGGAGATTTCCTATACTTGTTTAATACATTAGAAAACCAAAATTATATAGGCAAAATTCCTGATCTAAAATATTTTGATCCTGATTCAAGGAGCACTGAAGATCGAGAGCAACTTATCATATGGCACAAAGAACGTGTTGCAAGTAATGAGGAGTATAATCTCCAAAAGGAAATGATTGAATATTGTCGGAATGATGTTAAAATTTTAGCAGAGGCTGTCATTAAATTTTCAAACTTAATTGAAGACAAAACAAATGGTATCCAATGTTTTATCGCTGCACCAACTATTGCTAGTTTGGCAATACTAACATATCGTACCTTATATTTACCCAAAGAAATTATTCCAATTATTCCACCTTATGGGTTTGACCATCGTGATCGTCAAAGTCTGAAGGCAATGTACTGGCTGCGATACTTAGAACGTACTACTGGTAATAAAATTCTTCATTCTGGAAATGGTTTGGAAAAACGATTTGGGAGGTATAAGGTTGATGGATTTGAAACTAAAACAAATACAGTTTACGAATTTCATGGATGTTACTATCACGGGTGTTTAAACTGTTATCCTACACTACGACACGTGTCCTTAGATTCAACCTCTAAGCAAGGTACATCACTACAAGATCGGTATGAAAACACCACCACAAAAATAGCATTTCTTAAAAAATTAAATCTTAATGTCATTGAAATGTGGGAATGTGAATGGGACCTCATGGTAAAAAATGATAAAAAATTACAACAGTTTATTCAAACACAGTGTCATGATCTTGTCGACCATCTGGTACCTAAAGGTAGTTTTCATGGGGGACGTACAGAATGTTTTAATGCCTTGTACAAATGTACCAGCGAAGAGTTTGTGGCATATTATGATATTACCAGTCTTTACCCGTGGGTAATGGCACGTAAGCCATTGCCTATAGGTAAACCTATAATATACAAGGGGCCTGACTTTCCACAAGTGCAAAGTATTCATGGATTAGTCAAATGTAGTATCTTACCTCCCAAAGACTTATATTTTCCAATTTTACCATATACATGTAATAAACGCCTTTTGTTTGGGTTATATCGTACGTGTATGGAACAAAGTGACAACAATTGCATCCATAATGATGCCGAGCGTGTCCTTACTGGTACATACTGTACTCCTGAACTTCATGTAGCTTTAGATCTCGGATACAAAATTCTACAAATTATCGAAATTTGGCAATTCAAATTATCTGGATCAGAAGATAATTTGTTTAAAGATTATGTCAATTCCTTCTTAAAAATGAAACAGGAGTCTTCAGGATTTCCTAGCTGGTGCAAAACTAAACAAGATCAAGAAAAATATATTGCAGACTATTATGAACATGAATGCATTCAGTTAACGGAAAATAACATTGAATCAAATCCTGGTCTAAGATATATTTCCAAAATATTTCTCAATTCCTTGTATGGGAAATGGGGACAAAGAACAGATTTATCTCAATCTGTAATTGTAGATACTCCAGAAAAATTTTTAAGTTATCTATGGGCACCACAATATGAGGTACAAACTGTATTGCCTATTGGAGAGCGGCATCTCATTGTTTCATATAAGAACATTGAAAACAAAAACAAGCCATGGAAATTTTCCAATGTTGTCCTTGCAGCCTTCATCACCTCGTGGGCGCGTCTAAAACTTTACGAATTAGTAACAGCTATAGATCCTGATCGTGTATTGTACTGCGACACTGATAGTATTATGTTTGTACAACCACGTAATGAAAAGCCTCCACTTTCTTTGGGTTCATATTTAGGTCAGTTAACTAATGAAGTTCCTGATGGCTGGGAAATTGATGCCTTTATAGGCTTAGGACCAAAAAATTATGCCTATAGAATGAAAGAAGTTCAAACAGGGAAAGTAGATTATGTATTTAAAATTAGAGGAATAACTTTAAATCATCGTACACGACAAGAAATTAACTTTGATCATTTTTATCAACTAGTTCGAGATAAAGCGGACAAAAAACAGTTACAGAATCCAGGAAGAATTGTTCGTAAGCCTGGGTTTGTCATCGTATCCAAGTCTGAAACTAAAACACATCAGAAAGTTCAAAATAAAAGACGACGATTAAATCATAACAGTATTACTGACTATAGAACATTGCCATATGGTTATCAAAGTATTAAGTGCATGAAATGATTGGTATTCTGTGTATATGTAAATAGTAGACTGTCTAAAGGTAGCATCATGTTATAACATGGTCATAATATCATCAAATATGTTCATAAGTTTTCCTATCAGTTGGTACTTCTACGTATATATAATGTAAATATCTTATTTAAATATATCTATATATGTATATCAATATGCCAATATTGGAAAATACAATATTGTACACTATATAAATACAATAAAGCGTTACAATTTATGATATTATGTTTTATTTCTCCAAACAAATATTCATATAATACGAAGTATCTGTATTCTATATAAGATAAAGGAAGAATACGTATGCTTCATATAAGGTTATTTATACGTATTTTATGTTCCTACAATAAATTATCCCAAGTTGGAAACCATGTTGATGTCATAATGTCTACTCTAAGGTGAACAAGCATCTTAGAAGTCAGTAAAGGTACGAATATATGGCATTAGAATACTGTAGTGAAAAGATATCTATATGTAAATGGGTTATAACACAGTGATATCCTTTGTGTTTCAAATACCACTAGGTCATGTCTAAAAAGCATCTACGTACGTAAAAACCAAAATATATATCATTAGAATACTCTAGTGAAAACATGTGTATATGTAAATGCCTTATATCATAGCGATATCCTTTGTGGTTAAAATATCAGTACAACATGTCTAACAAGTATCTGCGTACGTAAAAAATCACAATATATACATTCTAACATGGTATTCAAGGTAATCTAAAACACTTATATACATACGGATTCAGAATATAAGCCTACAAAATAATCAATTCATGTGTTTGCATTCACATAGCATATCACCACAACAACATATACAACTCTACAATACGATAAAATAAGGTTACAATCCAATATTAATACAATAGAAACACTTTAGGTGTTTTCATCAAGCCTAGTATAGCCCCTAAAGCTACGCAACCAACAACACATGCTTAAAACACTTACATGCAAACGAAAGATAATATGTCTACAATATGATACATATATTCCTGTCCCAATATCAAAACCAATATACATACATACATACATGAACCCACTTACAAACTATTCATATATACATGCAATTTGTCATTCGTCTAAGCTTCGTACACCATTAGACCCATACAGTATCCAAAAGATGATATTCTATGTTAAAATCACATATCAGCTACACATACATGTACCCACTTACAAACTAATCATATATACATGCAATTTCTTATTCGTCTAAGCTTCGTACACCATTAGACCCATACAGTATCCAAAAGATGATATTCTATGCTAAAATCACATTTCAGCTACTGAAAATACAATATCAATATATAAAATACCCCCTCATTAATATTCATTACCATCTCATTAATATTCATTATCATCTCATTAATATTCATAATTAATTAATTCATTACTGTAGTTTTTAAAAGGATAAAATCATTTATGCGGAAATACCTAAAGAAATCTTGTTTGAAGACTTCTTCCAAAAAAGCACAAAAGGCAAAATTGCCTTGCTTACACAATTCATTCAGTCTTTTTCCTCTTTGGAACTCAGGTAGGAAGGGCCACCCTTTCTCTCCCCTCTACGTATGTGGCAAGGTCTTAACAAAACGCGTAACATCTCACACGCCAATTTAAAGTGGTCCTTTGCTCAAAATAACAACACAATTCCCTCCAATGCTACGTGCGGTCTCTCATTATGGGAAGCGTGACACGTAATTATCTCATTCTTAAAATCTTTGTCCTTAGAATAATGATTCCTATTTCTTTTTTTTCGCATATTTTCAGTTTCCATGCGGTAAAACTCACAGTCCCAATTAAACATGGTCTTTCACTCAAAAACGACAGTACACTTCGCCCCCAACTCCATCACCCTGGAACACACACATACAAGCAGGTGTCTATGTTCCTTTCGTTACTCCCTATCAAAGGGTTCTCTTTCTCCTACGCCTTCCATCTTAAACAGGCAATGTCTTTTAACAATTGTTCTTTATCGACATTTTCCCATGTTTCTAAAAGTCATTTCACATGTTTTTTTCTCACCTCCTACGGTTAGACTATTCTCACACATCTATATGTTACATTAAATTGACAGCTCCTTCTTTCTTTAATTGACAGAATGATAAAATTACGAGACAGCTCCATAAGAAGCATCTGTTACGTTTACAAAGGCTGATTGTTTGCAATCCATTGTTCTAATACCTCCCCCAGTTTTGATCTGATATAGCCCTACGACTACAGCCTACCCACTTCCTGATACTTTCCCCCACTGGTTACCTCATCTTAGGACATGCCATTATTTCATTATATGTGTCTTCTTTCTTTAGAATTAGTTTCTTGAATACCAAGACCAACTGCGTTCAATATTAACAAAAAAGACTTGTGTGGACATGTTCTGAAGTTCCTTTAGGTATTTTCAGCATTTGAAGGAGGAATAAGCAAGGAAGAAACAAGTTTCTTAAAGGCTTGGGAAAAACGGTAAGTAATCAGCATAAATTGTATAAATTAATATAAAATTGTATTAAAATATATGATAAAACATTCAAGAGGAAATTTGCATTCATTTTCGTGAGATTTTGGGAACATGGGTAAATTTTTTGGTACAAAATGGCGGATTTTAGCCTCATTTTCGTGAGATTTTGGGAACATGGATAATTTTTGGTAGAAAATGGCGGATTTTAGGGCGATTTTCGTGAGATTTTGGGAACATGGGTAAATTTTGGTGCAAAATGGCGGATTTTAGGGCCATTTCCGTGAGATTTTCGGAACAAGTTCGTGAGATGTGCGTGCTATACTACTAGCTCACCCGAACTTGAGAGCATCCCATTACCAATTGCTGAATTCAAGTGGAGAACTCAGTTGAGAGCATCAGATGATTACGGGGGGAGAGAAACATCTTAAGATATGGGGAACGAACAATGGAAAAAAATACCAACTTGCCTCGACCGGACTCGAACCCTAAACCCCATGATTACGAAGCCACGCCTTTGCTCACTGAATATTTATTGTACTCTGTCACTAATATTACATAGCAAAATTACATGGAGACAATATAGGCGTAATCTAGGACCGACCACTGGGAAGAGAGTCCAAGATGTGATTCTGAGCAAACTTACTCCGCTGTACGATGATAATGGTTATGCATAACAAGGAAAATGTTCACAAGCACAATTCATGGCCTCCCGGTCTTTCCCGACAGGTGGGACAGAGCTGCTTGCAAAAAACCACTGAAAGATTGTCTTTCAAGATCGACTGAAAAATATTTGCGGCGTTCCCGTTGTAGAAAGTCGAAATATAAGCATTCATCATTCCACGGCATGGAATGATGAACATATAACAATGTGGTACCAACTAACCAGAGGACCGTATTATGTTTGGTTTTTGGGTAATACTGAAATGCAGGAAAGAATAGGAGATCGACTGTAAATAAAGAAACAGGTGTACGGCAGATCAAGCTCAACATACGAAGGAGGAGGTTCCAAATAATATCGGCACCTGAACATGACATGTAGCGATGAGATAGTGTGTCGGAGTGGCCACAATATTTGCAGGTGAGGGTTGTGGTACTTCCAATGCGCAGAAGTCGTTCTTGTGTGGCAGGCAGTTGATGAACGATGGTCGTCCATACCGCTTGTGTGTGCAAAGGGAGGACATTGGTTCTTAGATTTTGCCAAATATGGCGCCATTGTTTATTGGGGAACATATCTTGTACCCGGACTCTCACATCTACAAGTGACGCTCTCCACAATTGCTGGTATAAGGTTTGGTGAGTATATGTAGTAGGGGAAGCAAGCGCACCAGAATATGTCCATGCTTGAACAAGATTGGTGACATAGGTAGGACATAATTTGCCAAATCTGCAGAAAGGTGGATTCCTTGGTTGGGAGTATTCGGGCCAGAAACATTCAATCCACACCCGTGTATAGTCCATGTGGGGCTCAACGTCTTGATACGCATCTAGCATGTATAAAACTTGACTTTTAAGACGAATGTTTACGAGTCCAAGGCCCCCTTCGCTGCGAGGAAGATAAATAGTGTTGTGGCGGAGGCGGAAGTAGTAGCCCCGCCAAAGAAACCACATAAATACAGATTCAATTTGGCGAGCGTAAACAGAAGGGAGGGGAAAGATACGCGCGTAGTACCAAAGTTTAGCAGCAACATACTGGTTAAGATATTGGACCTTATGTATGATATGCAGACCTCGGAACCGTTGTAAGTATAGCAGCTGCTTAATCTGAAGAACTATAGGACGCCAGACAGCATCCATTTGTTTGCGTACATCGCTATGAAAAGTTATGCCGAGTACTGTTAAAACATCAACCGTGGGAATGTGAGAGCGTGAATCAGGTAAAGAGGGTAGGGAGAATCCGTGAAATGACAGGAGTTTGGTCTTGTGTTTATTGTATGCCAAGCCGGAGCACTGGGTGAACTCGTCAGTTATGCGGATGGCGGTGAGCATATCTTTGGGCGTAGTTCCTATTAAGGTTACGTCATCCGCAAATCCGAAGACGTGTAATTGATGGTATTCCGGTATACCGGGAGAGGTAATGTTAGCCAGAGCCCGGAGATAGGTATCTAGAACTATCACAAAGAGGCTCGTCGAGATGCTATCACCTTGCCGTAATCCGCGTTGCAGAGCAAATATGTCAGAAAGATGACCGTTGATCTGTACTCGACATTGGGCCGATTGGTATAGTTGTCTTATGACTTGTTGAAATGCAGGAGGAAATCCCCAAGCGTCTAAAGTTTGAAGAAGAAACCCGTGATCAACGCAGTCATATGCGGAAGAAAAATCTATGCCAAGGACCCCCGCTTTAATGCGCCGAGTTTGCACGTACGCTATAAAATCCCGTAACGAACGTAACACATAATAGATGTTATATTTGGGGTGGGTGGCTGCCTGATATGGACTAATATACTTTTGCAATATGGGTTTTAAACGTGCCGTCAGAATTTTGGTAAAAAGTTTCAAATCGGTAGGCAGTAAAGTGATGGGTCGGTACTCCTGTACAGTCTGGGAAGTGGCGGATTTCGGGATAAAGATTGTGATTCCGACGTTACCGCGGATGGGGCCTCCCTGTAAATATGTATTAAATAACTTGACTAGGGTATCGGAAAGAAAAGTCCAGTATTGTTTATAGAACGCGTACGGCAGACCTTCATATCCTGGCGCGCCCTTTCCTTTTGTTGCCTGGAGGGCCATCCATATTTCCTGAGAAGTTATGGGGCGCATGAGATCACGACCCTCTAAGCTCACTCATCCACGGAGCCACACAGAGTGCCACGGTCATACGTCAGGAAAAGCGTTCGTTACGACCAGTGATTTGTTTGTAGGGGGAAGCTAGGGAAATTCCCCGTCTCTAGTTTTTCTTTCCTTGGCACTAACTTAATTACTGTTGTCCCAGCCTGAGAAGAATATTTTCCACCACTCTAGAAAATTTCCTAACAATTTGTATACATTTTAAGCAACATAAAACATTTATTCATCGCTGTTCTGCATAATTATAATTTCACAAAGGAATTATTTCCAATTCTATGAATTCCCGTACCAGGTAAACAGAAGTACTGAGTATGAAATTCTATATCTCGCGAATAGTTTTGCAGAAAATACCTAAGCTAAATTTTCTATTGGGAACAGGGAGTAGCACACACGCGGGGCTTAGGAAGCAGATTGCGCCCATAAGATTTGTTTTGGTCAGTAAGGGACATAAATTTACATTCAAATGGCAAAATCACATGTTTAATTATGCTATAATTTTACTTTTAAGAACTCCAAATGCGTAGAACGAAGGCATTCTTTTTTGCTTTGAAGAATAAAATTATGGCTGAAGGTACTACACATTCCTTGCTACCGTATCGCGATTTAATTAAATGTTTTAAAAGTTTTTAAAGCTCAATCCCTAACCAGATTTATAACTACATGATCTATCTCTTTGCAGTTCACTTAAAACACTATAGAAATATCGTAAAACTTAATAAAAGGAAAAAAAGTTCTTTCACAGCGTGAAACTTACGATTATCAGCATATATTTATAGCGTAGATGGATCGTGTATCTTCTTTCGTAGCTCATTGGATCCGAATAGAATTTTCATTCCTGCGACCCGTGTTCGAATCTCCGCGTCGCTGTTTTTTATTTTTATTTTATTATTGATCAGGTAGGACTCCAGTAGAAAGAAACATATGGTTACAGTTCAAGGTGTGATTCGATATTCTGCAAGTATTTATTTATTTTTTTCTTGTCAAGCGAAAAATTGAAGTAGAATTTTACATGCGTAAAACTTCTAAATTTGACTGTTAATAAGATTACAGCTCAAAATAAATTGAATTCACTTCAATTGTAGTCCATAATTAGCTATGGTCAAGGAAATGGATTTAAACTGTTTTGTGTGTGTTCAGCACATTGACTTCGATCATCCCTATTTCTGGAACTAAATATCACAATTTTTTTTTCGTTTATATATAAAATTCTCATCCTTTAGTCCTTAACAAAACAGAGATTATTGTTCAAACTGTCACTATGGGATTACATTTCATTATATAAAGAAATTAAACTAACTAACTAACTAACTAACTAACTATATATATATATATATATATATATATATATATATATATATATATATATATATATATATATATATATATATATATATATATATATATGGTCTAGGAATTAATTCGTGCGGTTGGTACGCACACATTGAAGCTGTAGTACAAACACAAAATACATAAATACCTTAAGAAAAATATTGTCCATCGCTAGCCACCACTTTCGCCCATCTGTCAGGCAATGTACGGATTCCGTGGCGAAAGAAGTCCTCATCCTTGGAAGCGATCCAGTCAGAGACCCATGTTTCGATATCTTCTGAAGAAGTAAACCGCTGTCCAATCAAATCGTTGTTCATGCAATCGAACAAGTAGTAGTCCGAAGGAGCAACGTCTGGTGAATACGGCGGGTGGGGTAAAACTTCCCATCCGACATTTTCTAAATAGGTTTTGACCGGTTTTGCGACATGTGGGCGAGCGTTATCATGTTGAACAATAAGTTTATCATGTCTGTTCTCCCATTCTGGTCGTGTTCTGGCCAGAGCTTGCTTCAAACGCATTAATTGTCGTCGATAACGTTTTCCATTCATAGTTTCACCCGGTTGCAGCAGCTCATAGTACACCACACCTTTCATATCCCACCATATGCACAGCATAACCTTTGCACAGTGAATATCTCGTTTTGGTTTTGATGGACCTGGTTCACCTGGTTTCACCCAGGCCTTTTTTCGTTTAGGGTTCTCGTAATGGATCCACTTCTCATCACCCGTGCAGAAACCCCTTTCTGCTCTGTCGTTGAAGCAGCAATTCGCAAATGTTTTTTCGTCTTTCAACGTCTCTGTCTTTCAATTCATGTGGAACCCAATGTGACATCTTTTGAATCATTCCCATGGCTTTCAAGCGTTTGAAGACTGTTGTTTGATCAACGCCTAATGCTGCTGAAAGTTGTTCCTGCGTTTGACACGAATCCTGCTCGAGCAATGCTGTCAATTCTTCGTCTTGAAATTTTTTTGTCTGTCCAGCTCGCTCTTGGTCTGCCAAGCCGAAATCACCACTTCTAAACCGTGCAAACCACTTCTGACACGTTCGCTCAGCTAGAGCATGGTCACCATACACTTCCACCAAAATACGATGACTTTCAGTCGCACTTTTCTGCATGTTAAAGTAATGCAGCAGGACACCCCGCAAAAACACTTTATCAGGCACAAATTGCGCCATGTTCACTTAACTACAAACTGGTGTTGTTGACGCTTTAATCCACTGCCCTATACTACGAACGATACGCGATGGCAGGGGTTTGCAACACATGTGTGGATACACGGCTGTGGGACGCTCCGTTCGTTGCGCCATCTCTTGTCCACCCGCACGAATTAATTCCTAGACCATATATATATATATATATATATATATATATATATATATATATATACTTACTTAAAAATATCGAAAATAATATGACAAATATTATGAACAATTTTATAATAGAACTAAGCAATGTTTTATAATACACTAAACTGAATGAAATACAGGGTATTTGAAGTTAGCGATAATATTGCCAGTAGATTCTGAAATTCAAGTTTCTTGAACAGATAGGGACACTTCACCTTGAAATATACACCTTGAATTTGATTCTCGATAGAATCTGAAATATGTTAAGAACTTTAAATCTTGAATAACGCAACACAAGTTTGAATCCCATGCTTGTAATTGTGTCGTTACAAACTCACTCTTTTTATATAAATCAACCAATCTAAAGCCGGATCTTTATTCAAAAAGTATTTTCTCCTTTACGTATATTTTAGGGAGAACATTTAACGTCAACTTTTTATTAGCAAATGTAGCAACTGATCCAATTGAATAATGCTAAAAATAGCCTACTTCGCTTGCTAGAACTTATCTTTGATAGAAGTTCATACATCAAATCTTTTTTTTTTTTTGGTGTTTCTTGTTTTTTTTTTGTTTTTTTAGGGTTTCTTAGGTTTCTGAATACTTCGGAAGATTTTAACAGAATCCTTGTAATTATACATTTATGTTTGCTCCGTTTGATATGAAAAAAAAATATTTCTTATGAAGAAAATGGTCTGCAGAGCTCTTTGTAGAATGTCTGTTATTAGTTGTAGTAGTTGGTTTTACTTTAGCGTCCCATTCAGCAGCGAGGCTATATGAGACATGGACTTACAGCTTAACGTGGGATCCGAAACCATAGGCTTCTACTGAGAATCGAGCTCCGTTTTTAGGGAAAAAAATCTAACCACAGTCAGTTCCTACCCGTTGGGGTTAGAACATACCCTATTATTATACTGGTATTTGGAACCAGTGATAATTTGTTACGGATTTCGTGACCTGGAACAGACCTGGATACGACGACACGTCGTGATACGCACGATGAAATTGTATGATACTCTTAAATATTAAAGTTAATACATCATTTTTATATCAATAAATAACTTAAATAAAAAAGACAGTAACAATACTATTAACGTATATCTACATAGTATATACATTAAAAATACGTTGTCTATTATAGCGAAAAATGGCTGAACCGTTTGAAATGAATTTTATTGACATAGTTAACCTCTAGCTTGGACTAGGTTATTGAGATCTTGCTCGGGAGAGTACTCCCGGTAGTAGTAACTAAACACACGATTCTGATTCGTTGGCGTTATCCGTATCTTGCTAAATAGAATATACCTATGTATATAACAGAAATCATACGCTTGTTGCTATCGGTCCTCGTGGTCGTGTGCGCTAGCGTTGTAGGCTGGTAACAAGAATTGCTTTTGGCGTGAGTTCAAACCCGGCCGAAGGAAATTTATATATATTTTTTAAATCGTTCATAACACTTTTTTCAATAAAATATGATGAAAAAGTACTCAAAAAGGAGATTTGCTTACTTTTGGGGAGATAAGTAGTAGTGGTAGTAGTAGTACAGCAGAAGCAAAGATATATATATAACTTTTCATGAAATCATGAAAATAAAAAAAAAATGACTTCCAACTCTATTCAGAAAGTAGGTATATTGGCAAGTGTCGAACCGAGTTTTTTTGGTACGCGACGTTATGCCTTCAGGCAAACTTCTGGCTATCGACTAGGTAAGTCTTAAGGGCCACTATGAAGAAAGAAAGAAAGAAAAAGGTATGCTTATTTCATGGGGAGAACAAAATATAATAGTCTATCTGCTCCTTGGCAAGAAGTGTTTGAAACCAATGCTGTTATGAATATCCATTTTTCTATTTTCCTTAGGAGACTAAAGAGAAACGTTAATTCTCCTATATATGAAAGAAAAATATATATCTCATATATCACACAGATAACGAAATAAAATAGCATATTTATCTACGCCTTGGCGTTAAGTGCTTTAAAATTGTTCAGAATATTTTCCTTATTCCCATAATAAAAAGAAAAAATGAGGATTGTTAATTCTCATAGAAGAAGAAAGAAAAATATTATAATATTTATTAAACAAAAAGAATAAAATAAAATATATTTAAAATATATTAAAATAAAATATAACTAAACTAAGTAAAACATTTACTCCGAATAGTCTCTGTAAGTAATTTGTAGAAAATTGTCAGAAATAATGAGCATAAACTATCAGGTCTAGTTCTAAAAGTGTAGCAAGTGATAGTTCTAAACTCAAGTAGAATATTCACTCTTCTTCATTTAAATAATAGTCATTTTACAAAAATAATGATCTTTTGGCTGTATCGTAAATATTTTAGTGAATAAATAAATAAAATACATATGTATAATTTAATCATCGCAACTGGATAGCTGATTCTGTGGGTGAAGATAATGAATATTACTACAAACTGTTACAAAGGTGGGGGCCGCAGTGGCCCAGTGGAAGCCTGTGGGTGTAGCTAAGCAGCCTGTAGTGTTGTCAACGGCTCGGCTCACGACTCAGTCACCTCAACATACCGAGCCGGTTCGAGATCCATAAAAGTGATTAGATGCTAATACAATACGAAGTATATGTTCTATAAGCCTTTCCCACAATTCTACTGCTTGGGGCTGAAATCAGTCAATACTGAGGAAGTTAATTATTCGTCCCTGATTGAAAACTGTTCCGCGAAGACATCTTTAAACAAATCCCATTTTTATGGAACATAGTGAAATTGATCAAAGACAAGCGCTACAATTCGTCTCAACTGACATTTGTGTGTATGTGCGGCCGTTTGCCTGTTTCACAACTATCTTTTATTGTTTTGGTTTCATTTTAATGAAAATTGGCTTATGGTTTCAACTAATAATCCTATTGTTTGGGATTTAACTCTATCAAGAATAAGGGGTGAAAGCTAAAACACTCACCCTTTGCACATACACATATATAACAATTTTGTGTTATAGGCAAAACAACTGAAGATCATTTGATTAGACAAAACATAGGCTATTTTTACTTTAGGCCATCCGCATCATTCGAATTTGTTGCGGGTGAAATTGGCAATGGATAAGCGCGTAAAAGGGACCAGGTTCCTCTGAACTTCGAAACTTGATTATTTAAATATTATAATAAAATATGTTTAAAAATAACTTCCACCATATTGAGTCAATTTGATTCAAGATGGCGTATATTTTCTTTGGGGCTTCTCGATCATCCCTATTAAACGAAGTCAATTGGGGTCAAGAGAAAAATTAAATGAACTTTTTCAGTTTTACGTCCAAAGATTATGCCCTGTAGACTAAGGGGGACGATGATTGAGGGATGTGAATTATGATGGTAGACTTGATGGAATGATAATGTGGGAGGAGACGGAAGTACGCCGGCTATCAAGAATTAGAGGTTGAATTACTTTACCCTGCCGTCTATAAAAGATCCAGTATAACTTCTGTAAAAAGTGTTTAATTTTTAAAGAATATGGTGCAAATATAATTTGGAGTTTATGAACAAGCCACACTTTTAGGGGTAAAATCAGTCAAGAATGACCAATCGCCCCCTCCCAGTCATGTTCCTTTACAAAATTCCAAATATTGTTTTGCAGGTTCCCAATTAACTCCGCTGTTTGGAATTATATTTGGCCAATAATAAAGGAGTAAATTTCATTCCTCTTGTCATGTAACACGAAATATTTCGTGTAAATTAGTTTTATGAAACATAATGTGTTTTGTTTGAAATTAGAGGCATAAAGTCATTGTTTTGAGTTGAAGTTGGAGGAAAAAAAAGGTGAATTAATTTCATTTCGTGAAACTGTTAACATTTTTTCTCCAAAGTTCCCATTTTTCATGAAATAGTAGGTATGTTTTCTTTTAGGCTGTGGTTAGGTCTCTTGTTTATGCTGTTATGCATGAGAGTTGGGGAAATTAAGCCAATTTCAAGATTACATTTTACGATAACTTCTGTGCTTTTGTTAAACCTGATTTCATGAAGCAACTTTTTTTGAAAGTGTAAGCACTACTATTGTTGGTAGGGACTGAAACTGATGAAGAGAAAGATAATGTAAATGTAAAAGTTGAAACGAAATCCGCTCGCTTCTTTAACACACAGCACAAGTAGTGTGAAAAAACGTTATTTTGTAAAGAAGAAATAAAATATATAATTCTAGCCCCAAATGTCTTTTGGGCATTAACCCATTGCTGCCCCTTGGGAACTTAAGTTGCCACGGCAATTTTTCGTCATAGTGCAAAAACTCATTTATTGGCATTGTTGATTTTAACCGTAAAATAATTTTGGAGTCTGTTGCGTTATAGCATTCTTGCATTTTCTTTGTATAATATATTAATGCGAGGTTAGCACTGTTTTTTGGGTACAATGTGTTTTGAAGAGAAAGACTCAACTGTTTGATTTGAAATACTACAGAAGGAAGGATTGAAGGTCTGTAAAGGAAGGATTGATTTGATTTTAATAGGTATGATTTTCCAGTGTATTTTCTCCTTAAAAATTGTAACTTTTGAAAATTTTCCCTTTTTTAATATGTATATGCCCGTTGGCAAGTTAAGTTGCCGGGCTAAAAAAACAAGAAAAAATAAATATTTTTCAAAAATATTTTAATATCTATTTTAGAGTACTATTAAGACCAAAATGCGAAAAAAAAACTTTTCAAAATTCCAGTGGGAAATTCTGGGCACTAATGGGTTAATTTTAAAAAAATAAAATTAAAACTAATTTTTCTAAAAACGAAATAAAATATTTAAGTTTAGCTCCAAAGGTCTCTTAAACATTAATTGGGATGAAAATAAAATCAAAGTTGAATTTGATGAAGAAAACCTAAGACATTTAATCCAGCTTCAAATGTCTTTTAGGTTAATTGAGAACAAAAATGAAATGTAGAAGTTCTTTACCATTGAACAAAAGAAGAAAAGATCAATAAAAGGCAAATATTTGGAAATGAAAGAATTCTAGTATTTTGTCTAGTCACCTTCTGCTTCTATAACGTCACCCAAACGATTAGGTATACTAGCTACAAGATTCGAGAATATAGTTGGATGTTGTTGGATATTATTCCAGAGTTCTATTACATGTGCCTCAAGAATTCCTTTGTTACGGTCTTGTTGACGTTCTTTCTATTCTTGAACCATTAAAGCCCAAAGATCTTCTATGGGGTTAAGGCCTGGCGATCGAGGAAGCCATTCTATACAAGTAGGGGTGAGGTGGGGATTCTGCGCCACTTCATCATTTCCAATAACAATCTAGCACACCATCAATAATAATAGCGCACCCCTAATAACAATAGCGCATCCCCCTACCTCCAAATAACTTCTAAACTACCCCTAATAATTTCTACCGCACTCCCTACTTCCCAAATAACTTCTATCACATCTCAAATAACTTCTATCTTACTCATAATAATTTCTAATGCATTCTATCACTAAATCTAGTTACAAAAATCATTAAATCTGGTTATAAAAAATCACTAAATCTAGTTACAAAAATCACTAAATCCAGTTACAAAATCACTAAATCTAGTTACAAAATCTGGTTATAACCGGTTTTGACTTTTAAAAAATCACTAAATTTGGTTACAAAATCTGGTTATAACCGGTTTAGACTTCAAAAATCACTAAATCTGGTTACAAAAATCACTAAATCTAGTTACAAAAACAAAAAAATTACTAAATCTAACAACATTTAACAAGAATAAACAATTGCATTTTAAACTCTGATACATACTCTTTCAAACGCCGTTCGAATTATCAAAATCGGATAAAAAATAACGAATTTAGCATTTTGCCGAATGTATTTATACAACCCAACACAACACACACGCCACTTTTACAATTAAGTTTCCTTCTTTCTTTCTTCTGAGTATGTAATAATAACAACACCAAAACTGTCCGTCCTGGCTGTCTGTCCAGGCTGTCTGTCCTAGGTGTCACGGCTTCTTGTCAGTCCCGCTTTTTTCGATTCACGGTCATCACTTTGAAGAAAATTCTTGATACAAAATCTGTCCGCAACTCTCTAGCTTTTATTACTCTGAAACATACCGCATGCCACACCATCTATTGAGCAGGTGAGTAACTTATTGATCATAGTCACCTAGGTGGTAAATATAGCTAAAACATTAATGTTCAAAAAAGAAAAGTCAGTGTATCCAACTCCATATATTTTTTCGGAACGTTCCAGGATTTTAATTTTTCAAGATATCGCTTTAAAACATATAGGGATGAATTCACCCCATTACTAATAAATATGATAATTGTTAAAAATGAGTTGGCAACACTGGAAGTCACACACCCAAATAACGTTATTATTTTATACCTCGGTCCCTAATTAACCGATTTCAAAAATTCAAACGGCAAATGAATACTAATAACATAACCATTTTTTAAATGCATAGATGGTTGCATAACACAAAGGATACTTTTCACTTTTTCAATATCTCCACAAAATTTCAACAAATCGAAAAAATAAAAATACTACTATAAGTCAAATAAAATTTTAAGACTTTTTTAAAGAATAACATTTTCCCGAAAACTCAAAAATAAACCCGTAAACAATTCCCGAAATTTTGAACTTGCTATAAAATCGTCAAATATTAACCGATTTTCAAAATTCAAACGGTAAATGGTTTCTACTTTCTTATAATTTTTTTCTAACGCGTTACTGGTTGTCTATATCTAAGGATAAAATTATAAAAAAAATCAAAAATCTTCACTATGTAAGAATGTATTAAGGAAATTTAAACAGGACATAAATACTAGACTACAAAACAATTATTTTCAAGCATTACTGGTTGCCTATGTCTAAGGATAAAATTACAAAAACAACTTTTATGACTTAAAAATATAAATTTTACCTAAAACTAAACTACACATTATTACTCACTAACACCTATCAACTAGACCACACATAAAAGTTAATTAAATTTTACCTAAAACTAAACTATACATAAAAGTTAATTAAATATGACCTAAAACTAAACTATACATAAAAGTTAATTAAATATGACTTAAAAGTAAATGACACCATACATGAAAGTTAATTAAATATGACCTAAAAATAAACTACACCTCACATAAAAGTTAATTAAATATGACCTAAAACTAAACTATACATAAAGGTAAATTAAATATGACCTAAAACTAAATTATACATAAAGCTTAATTAAATATGACTTAAAACTAAACTACACATAAATACATTTTAACTATATCTTATAATGCCCCCAAGCTAATGTACTTACACCACCCTCTAATATATATCTTTTATCATCATTCGAATCTAAAGCTAATTTATTTACAGCTATGGTATACACATGATGCTTACAACTTCGAATTAGATTTATATTTTTATATGTTTTCACATCATTGAATAGGGTTTGGTTATAATCATCAAATTGTAACTCTTTTGCTACTACACATTTTGTTATTCCTTTTGCTTTTTTCTCCTCTTTATTTTCAACTTTAAAGGCATACATTTTCGACCTTAACCCAATAAATTCTGTCATTATTTTACCATTGTTTTCACCCTTCATCTTTCCTAATACTTTTTTGTTTACTAATGGTATTCCATATTGATTATCCTTTCCATAATCACTTGTATCAAATAAATCAATCATTTCATTTAAGTCTTTGTAGAAGTCATCTGTCCCAATTTCATATATAAAACTATCAGTATCCGTATAACATAATTTATATCATTATCATATTTAGGTTTCATAATGTTGTAATGGAAGTCATACATTAATAGTTTTGATAAATCTAACACACTCATACCAACATATATAGGTTTGTCGAAGATCAATTTTTCTTTTTTCATATGTATCGCACACAAATCTTCAGTAAATATTGTTCTATAATCAAAGATCGGTTTCGCTATTAACTTTTCCACCCTCATTGGATCACATTCTAAAGTAATTGATGGCCTCTTTCTAATGTTTTCCATTGTTTTACCAAATACACTATTATTCATTAACTTGTAAAAATCTTTCTCGAATTTATTCTTAGCTTGCGTTCTCATATTTGTATTTAGATCAATATATTCCTTTAACCAGTTTGATTGCTTGAACTCTAATACTCGGTGAATTTTCTTTAATATCATTCCAAGTGACATATATAATTTTAAATTTCTATAGTGAATAACATATCTTTCTTTATTGTAAAGCGTTGTTAATAATTTTGATTGTTTCGATCCTGGTGGGCACATATTTTTTGGAGCTAATGGTAGATCTGAATGTTTATCATGTAAGTATTTTGGATATTCTAAATCAACTTCTAATATGTAGCCAGTTTCTGAATCATCTGGAACATTGATTATGTTTATGTAAGGTTGAACCCATTTAAAGTCTTTGTAAGGCATGTATTGACTCATTGCCCATCCACATAAATTATTTGCATTTAGATAAGTTAAATACTTTGAAAGTTCATCTTTATTATAACTTTTCATATACTTATTATTTGCTTTTACATACCTCTTACTACATTGTGAAATTCCAACTCTTATACCTTTTTCAATCATTAATATTTTGTCATAGTCAGTTAACATTTCTAGTTCGATTTTAGTCACCTTTAACATTGAATCCCACGATAAACCAGGAGCAGTGAAATACCAAGCAGGATCTAAACCATATGCCTTTAAACACACATCTCTAAAATTTTCAAATACATCGGCTAATACTAATACATCTGTCCTGTTATAAAGTTCTGTATATTCACCTAGATTTTTAATATTGAATGACTTCCAAACATTTTTCGCATGCTCATAATCTTCATCACTGATGTGGGTGTTAGTAAGTTTATTAAAGAACATTTCTTTTGAAGGTAGTTTTGTTTCTTCTAATCTTTCAATTGAGTCAATATAATCATATGGGTACACACCTTTTTTAATTACTAAATCTAATAAATCATTAGTGAAATACTTTGACGTTTCTCTATATTGTTCTTTTGTAAGGTTATTTGCTAGTTCTGCTAAACCCCTTGACAAACCTAAATGAATCTAGAAATCGTAAATTAATTCCATTCTTTTTATCAACCTTCACATATTTTGAGTATGTTATATATTTTTCCTCATTATTTGCAATTAGTTTTATTTCATTCTTATCATAAGCAAGTTCTTTAACAAACAGGTGAGTATCATAACCACTTAAATTGTGAATAAATATTGGAACAAAATTAGGATTTCGATAGCTTAAGTTACAATAACTGTGAGCTGCACCTCTAAACGTTCCAGTTAAATGATCATGATCTCTTACTTTTGCTTTATTTATATTTATATTTTTCAAACATTTACCTAATTCATGTTTCCATTCTTCTAATTTTTCAACCATGCTATCATTATTTTTAGCGAATTTTATTTTCTTATTTAACATATTTATTTGTTTTTCAATTGCTGGTGGTAAATCATTCAAGTTTCTCTCACATATATGACAACTATTGGAATTATTATATCTATTTTCCTCATCTTTAGTTAGGTCAATCATTTCAACTCTTTTGTTATATATTTTCTTTATTTCTATTGCTTCTTGTTTTAAATTCTCCACAAACACCTTTCCAGCATCTAAACCAATATAACTAACAGGCCTTTTATACACACCATTTGAGTATTTGATGTAATAACAGAAACTCATTGGTAAATGCTTTTGATACTTCACAGTTTTATAACAATTATGGTCTACATCCATTTTACATAACAATCATTCAAAATCGGCATATATCGCAAATGGTACCCTCAATGATCTATTATAATTTTGAAATTGTATTTGATTGTTATATGGTTTTGGAAGTTCTATTCTAACAGATTCATGCTCCTTACAATATAGTTCATGTTCTTGTAATTGTATCTCATTTCTAAAATGTCTTGTTAAACACCTATCACAAAAGTATAATTTTTCCTTATGCTTTGTTACTTGACTTCTTATTAATCTTGATAAATCCTTTATCCAACAAAAGTGATGATTATTTTCATCTTTTACATATAATAAATTGATGTGTTTATCCTGCTTATTTTTTGTGATTTGAAGTGGGTATATATTATATTCATCATCATAGGTATACACGTTAATGGATATGTTACTTCTCTTTGCAAACTTTACTATATCTTTTAATTGTACAGGAAATTCAATACCCTTACAATATTTCTCTTGTAATTCATCCACAATTTCTGTATAGTTTGAAGGCCGTTGAGGATGTGATTGATGATCTATAGGTTTTAAATAACATGCAATAGAATATAAGAAACATTTATTATCTTTATTTTGAACATTAATCACTGCTTTTTTATCTTTAATTGGTTTAGGAAGGTCAATATAGGAAGAAGCTCGTAATGGTACATATTTATTTAATCTGATTTCTAAATATTTAATTTGATGTAATGACCAACCTGAACCTCTTCCTTGAAATTCCTCCATCTCTCTACATAGTTTTTGTTTAGCATTGGTTATATATTCATCTAAGTCAGTTGATTGTAATATTCTTTCATTCATAGTTTTAAAATGGCGTTCTTGTACTTCTTTATCTTTAATATAATCACAAATGAATACAAGGTTGACTTTTAATGGATGGTGCTTTAATTCTTCCTTGATTTTATTAATAACTACTTTCCCACTTATATTTAAAAACTTCACCGGATCCTTATATCCTCCTATGTTTTCGATTGTGATAGTTTGTAATCGTTTCTGTATTGCTGTTTCCTTTGTTTGTACTTTAATTGGTATTCGTTGTGGTTTGGATTCTTCAAAAACATCTTGTTTAAATGGAAATATGTTTCTAATTTGTGATCTGTTTTGTTCATCTTCATATTTTATAATACGGTCAATAAGTTCAGCCTTTCTTAATTTAGAATAACCTTTTATCCCCTTCCTTTTACAATGGTTTTTTAGTTCATCAACTTTCATTGTGTATATAACTTTCAATTCATCTGGTTCATTTTGGTATTGTTCGATTTTTTTGATTAATTCATTCTTATTTAAATAACTATAGCCGCGGATTTTCTTGACTTTACATATTTGTTTTAGTTTTGTAATTGACATCTCCTTCATCTCCTCACCAGTAAAATTAACATTATTCATACTCATTTTATATGGAAAAACACTGTATCGTAATTTTATATTCGCTAAATTTTTTAATTCATTTTCATAATATTTTTATACCAACATTAGCATACTTATTTTTCTAATACAGCTGTTAATGTCGACATAAAAAATGATACAGTGTTTTTCCATATAATAACACACCTTATATGAAAAAACACTGTATCATTTTTTATATTCACCAGATCTTTTAATTCATTTTCATAATATTTTTCATTTTTAAACAAATTAAATTACATTACAACATTTATAATATTATATTATTTTTATTTATTTAATTATTATGCAAATTATTAAACCCTAACCATTTAATAAACTCTAATTATTTAATTATTATGCAAATTATTTATTTAATTATTAATGCAAATTATTTATGTAATTATTATGAAAATTATTTATTTAATTATTATGCAAATTATTAAACCCTAACCATTTAATAAAAAAATTATTACCTTTTATGAAAATATTTATAAAAGTTAAACACATTAAATTACACTACAACATTTATAATATTATATTATGCAAATTATTAAACCCTACTCATTTAATAAACTCTAATTATTTAATTATTATGCAAATTATTTATTTAATTATTAATGCAAATTATTTATTTAATTATTATGTAAATTATTAAACCCTAACCATTGAATAAACCCTAATTATTTAATTATTATGTAAATTATTAAACCCTAACCATTTAATAAACCCTAATTATTTAACAAACACTTTATTACCTTGTATGAAAATATTCATAAAAGTTAAACACATTAAATTTACACTACAACATTTTCTTTATCTATCAAACTATTATCTGAATTATCAAACCCTAACCATTTAACAAACACTTTATTACCTTTCTTTCTCAATATTTTTTCAACCAAATACTCATCTTTATATTTAGTTTTCAATAATTCTGGTTCATAAAATCTTCCTTTAACTTCTTCATTGTTTAAATTTTTAATTTTATATGTTGGTGGATTAGATGGTATAACCTCATTAATAACAAACACTTCTGCTGACCAATTTGGTGTATAACCTTTTTCAAACAAACCTTTAATTTTACTTATACGAACATAATCACCAATCTTATACTTTAACTTGACAGACTTATATTCTTTCTTATACACTTTTTTCAATATCGCATGCTCATTTTTCTTATTCACTTCTACAGGTTTCACACCAATTGTTCTATGTACTTTATTATTATATTCATCAACCAAACCTTGCAATATTTTTAACCACTTATAATTACCTTGAACAGTAAATTTTTTCCACATATTTTGTTTCAGTGTTTTGTTAAATCTTTCAACAGACGCCTTTTTACCACTATATGTTGAGTAATGATTGATATTGTTTTTTCCCATCAAATTTTCAAATTCTTTATTATAAAACTCTTTGCCTTGATCAGTTTGTAAATTGTTGGGTTTTCTTACTTTTAACACTGATTCAAATGCTTCTGTAACATTTTTCCCACTCTTATCTTTAACAGGAACAGTAAACGCATATTTTGAAAACACATCTATAATTGTTAGTAAATACTTATAACCTTTATTTAATTTTGAAACACCTTTTAACACACCACTATCCATTTCCACAAGATCAGCTTGCCATAAATCATCTATACCTTTAACAATAACACTTAACCTAGCATAATTTTTTCTAGATGGTTTATGAATTTCTTCTATAATATCTTCTCTAATACCTTCACCTTCATATAGTCAATCGGGCTTTTTAATGAATTGGGATTTATTAGTACCACATACAACACATATACCTTTCTTAATATATCTTCCATTATTTGTTTGTTCTATTCTAATGTTATCTATTTTTGTATCTGTTGATTTCTTACACTTAACACAATACATCATACTATTTATTATATGGAAAATTATTAACCTCAATCTATAATTCAAACACTATATCAACTAACAACATAATTCTAAAGATCGGCCTAATTCAAACTATAATTCAAGCATATGTTTGTTTGATGCTGTTGCCGATATTTGATGACTAATACTATAATTAATGGGTGTCGATATTTGATGTTTAATATTATAATTAATGCTGTTGTTGATTAATACTATAATTAATGCTGTTGTTGGTATTTGTTGATTAATACTATAATTGATCATGAACTTCAATCTATAATTCAATCTATAATCAATCTATATAATAACTTCTACAATTCAAACACTGTTCATCTATATAATTTAATCAATATAACATTCTATAACTTAGTCTATAATTCAAACAATAATTCAATCTATATAACAATTTATAATTCATCTGTATAATTCAATTTAGAATATTGTTATATAGATTGAATTAAAATGTTATATATATATGGATTGAATTAGAATGTTATATATATATGGATTGAATTAGAATGTTGTTATATAGATTGAATATAGCAAATGGTTTTATGAAAGTTCTCTTTCTATATACATAATAACTTGCAATGGTTGCCCTTCTTCCATAGCTGAATTCTTATTTGCTTGAAACATAATTATATCACCCTTTTTAATGTTTACAGGTAAATTTTCAATCAAAGTATCACCTAAATATATCTCTAGAAAGTATTTATCCAAACTTAATTCCATGTGCATTATTTTCCCATTATATAGAAATTTGTAACCATTAGAGAGATTAAATATTCTAAAGATTGGTTCCTTAACATTTTTAACTCTCAATCGACAAATTAGGGGTATAGTTTCTTTCTGCATAATCAATTTAGTAGTATCCATCCTAATCTTTTGAAAATCATCTTTCTTTATATATGTGTCTTGTAATGTTTTTAATACATCTTCAAATTTGTTTCTATCACCTTCCAATTGATTATTAACATTACTATTTATTGAATCTAGCTGTTGTAAAGTTACTACATCTTGTTGGTCAATTGCATCACTTACATTAACAAGTCTTTTGTTTTTGAAATCAACCCATGTTATATTTGATGTAAAAACTTCACTTACATGATTGAGGTTTGTAGTCCTCGTTTTAGTATTACCAAATATATCCATATTTATTATATAACAATTCAAATTATATAACAGCAAGTAAAACAGTTATACGAGCTCCACCAAAATCAATCAAATCACAATTTTCATCTTTAATTGAAACTTTCAAATTATTAAATTTATTGTGATGTATTGGGAAAAATATCTTTTCATTAGGTTCATATATAATTGGTTCTCTAAACTCTGCATTTGTTCTAAATGTTGCAATTAAGTCTGTTTCGTTGTGTGTTGTATCATTGTGTTTTAAAATCATACCTTCTGCTAAATCACAATGAATATTTATAGTATCAAATGGATGAAACCTTGGTGGTTTATCTCCAATATGTTCTATGTTATTAGCCAAGTTTTTATCACTAAAACCTAATACAGTGTTAATGGTATCTAAGGTTATATCACAAACCTCACTAAATATTTTAACTCTATTTCTTTTCCTGTCTTCTTTAATTTCAAAAGTATCTTTGAATTCATCAGTGTAGAATGGAAGGTTTGATTTAATATATTCTTCTAATTCTTTTAAACTATATTGACCAGGTTGAACTATGGCTTGTCTTGTAACTTCAGGTTCTTCAGTGCAAAACGTTAATTTATTGTTCTTTTCTGTAATGTTTGGAGTTAAGTATGTTGTGTAAAATCCTGCAACAGCTACTTCTAAATCGTTTTCAAATGGGTAGTGCAAAGACATGTTTAATACAGATGAATAACCATTTAAATTAAATACTTTCATTTATTATATAATAAATAATTAAAATGGATAATTGGGATATTAAAGTAAGGTTAACAGAAGAAACGGCGAAGAGTAAGAGGAATGGAGAGTTGTTACCTGATGATATAAGATGTTTAATAGTTGGGCCTAGTGGTTGTGGTAAAACGACGTTAATGATTGATAATTTTTTGTTAGCACCTAAATGGTTAAAATATGCAAATGTTTATATCTATTCTAAAAGTTTAAATCGACCTAAATACCAACACTTAATACAACTTTTTCGATATATAGAACGTAATATTAAAGACACAATAGCAATAATAAAAGGAAACAATGAAGAGATTATTCCATTAGATGAATGTGAGGATTATTCTGTGGTAGTATTTGATGATTTCATATTAGAAGAACAAAATCACGTTAGAGAATATTTTACTCGAGGGCGTCATAAGGGTTTGAACTGTTTCTATCTTGGACAAACATATTTTAAAGTGCCAAAACAATTTATTAGGGACAACTTAAACTTTCTTTGTATATTTAGACAGGACAATGTAAATTTAAAACATATATATGATGAATTTGTTGCATCTGATATGTCGTTTGAAAAATTACAATCATTATGTAGCAAGTGTTGGAGTGAAGAACATGGTTTCTTAACAATAGATATGACTAGGAAGGTGAATAATGGTAAATATAGAAATAAAATTAAAGAATTTCTAAAAGTGTAAACTAAACATATATGAATGCAGGTGAACGTATATATTATGTTATGTTATGTTATGTTATGTTATGTTATGTTATGTTTTTATTTTTTTTCTTTATATAATAAATGGATGTTAATAAAGCTAAGAAGTATATTAAGTTAAAAGAACTTATTAAAAGATTTAAGGAAATTAAACAAAGTAATCGAAGTAAGTATGAAAAATTTAAAGAACAAGATCAGCCTGTTATTGATGCAATTAAAGATTTAGGGCAAGATATATCAAAAGTAGCAGAAGAAAATAAAAATCTAATTCAAGAGTTAGTTCCAGTTGTACATAAAAGTGCTAGAGTGGATTCAAGCTTATTAGAAACACCGCCTATGTATGATAGTTCTATAAATGAAAGTGATACGCCTATAACAGAAGAAATAAAACACATGAAAAAACAAATTAAATATAAAGTAGAAGGAATAGAATCTTTTGCAACAACTCATTTTGGTAATATTGCCTCAAGATATTATGCAACTAGAGATGATAAAAGTTTTGGAATACAGCCATATGATGAAGATGGGAAAATTATACATATGATAGGAAATGCGGAAGTTAAAATTCATGGTGACGATTTAGTTATTAATAATCGACATTATACAGGAACAGAAGGTTTATGGGAATTATTGACAAAACATAATCCAACAAATTATAATGATGATGATCTAGAAAAATATAAACAAATAGTAATTGATTCTAGTGTTGCATTTCATAATAATGATCCAAGTACAAGAAAACAAAAATCTAGTAAAGGTAAAAAATATAAACAAATTATCAAACCTATTTGCGATGAATATATAAAACCAACAACACCTTCAAAAAAGACACCAAAATCTGGAGAAGGAATAAAGGTATATAACGAATTATCAAAAGAATACATATGGATGGATGATGTGAGAAAACTGATTGATCGCTTGATTGTTATTGATGGGGAAGAAAAATCTGGAAATGATAACTTTTATAATGAAAAAGTAGGTATTATGGATATGATTAATTCTAAACTTGCACAATTTATACCTAATGATCCAAAAGGTATAGGTTATTTGATTAAGATATTGAATACGCTGCCACCAAAATTTTGGAATAGTGAAAAGTATGGAAAAGGATTAGTAAATGATTTGATTAATAAACTTCCATTTGAGTTGCATATTCCAGGATTTAGATTTTGCGGGCCTGGGACTAAGTTAGAAGAAAGATTAGAAAGAGGTGATGAAGGTATTAACAAATTAGATGAGGCTTGTAAAGCACATGATAAATACTATAGGGATAATAAAGATACAGAATCAAGACATATTGCAGATAAGGAATTAGAAAATAAAGCTTGGGAAAGAGTTTTTGATAAAGATGCTAATTTAATAACTGAAAAACTACCTGCTCTTGGAACTGCTTTAATGATGAATACAAAAGTAAGATTTGGTTTAGGTTTATAAGTAATGAAAGTAAGATTAGGTTTATAAGTATTTTTTAGATTTAGGTTTATATATGTACTTTTTATGGAATTTTTTCATAAAAAGCTTTTAATTTATATAATAAATATGCAGTTAAAAGGTTTTACATTTACGATTCCTAATCAGGAACTTAAACAATTAAATATAGATCACATTTTAACTAACAAACAACTCAAACAAAAGGAAGGAAAACTAAATAAAGGACAATGTATGTCTCTATCTCTTTCTATACCACAACTTAAGAAAATAAACAAAGAAATGAAGGCAAATGATAATAAAGTTCATTATGGTGGTTTTATATTTACTATTCCAACGATTTTAGGTTTAATAGGTGCTCTAGGTTCTGTTGCTGGAGATGCGGCTGCTATTGCTAAGACTGTAGATGATGCAAAAAAGAATAAAATTGAATTAGAAGAACAAAAGCGACATAACTTAGCAATGGAAGAAAAACAAGGTGGTAAGCTTTCAAAAAACGTAAACTCCAAAACAGTAAAGAAAAAGAAGAAATTAAACCTTTAAGTAATTTAGATCTAATACAACTTGTTAAAAAACTTAAGATAAGAAACTTTAGAGGTGTATTTATGAGTGAAGAATTGCCTAAACAACCAAGGAAGAATGAGTGTGGTATTGTTAATTTTGATACGTCTAAAAATATAGGAACGCATTGGATTTGTTATTGGAAAAAAGGAAATAGAAAGTATGTGTTTGATTCATTTGGAGGCAATCCACCAAAAACACTCGTAAAATATCTTGGGCATATTATAAAGTACAATAGCAGCCGTATACAACATTTTAACGAGGTAATTTGTGGACATTTATGCATTATAGTGTTAAAAATGTTTACAGATGGGTATAGTTTTTCAGAAATTATTAGTCAGGTGAGTAGGAATAAGGATATTTGGAGAAGTTATATTTAAGTTTTATGAGTTTAATTTATGGGCTTAATTCATAAAACTATTATAAATATTTTTTATAATAAATATGGATAAGATAGAATCATATGAATTACAATACTTTAAACCTAATCAAAAAACAATCGAGAATTTAAATAAACCAAACAGGTCTATTGAATTTGATATTGACGTGGGTGATGGCTTCATACATCCTTATTATGCTGATATTTATGTAACTTTTGAAATTAGAGGTAGAGATGGTGATGGAGAATATACTACTGGTCAAAATATTAGACTTATTAATAATTTCTTCCCACATTTGTTTTCTCAAATTCAAGTTAGTAGGCATGGTCAGATATTGCATATTATTGATTATCCTGGTTTAACTTCAACAGCTGTAAACACATGTACGTTTTCAAAACCAGAGGCAAATCACTATGATGAATGTGGATGGGAAGGAATTACGTGGGCAAGAACAGATGAAGAAATAGTGTTTTTGCTAAGACTTTTGCCAGGATATGGTTCAGATTTTAAAGATATTATGTGGAAAGGAGAATTGAAATATACATTTAAAAGAAGTGGTTCTGATGATAATGCATTTGCTATTTGGAAAACAAAAAAGCAGGATGGAACATATGAGAATGATCAACCACATCCAGGTAAAATTAAGATTACAAATACGGAGTTAAGAATGCCTATTGTTAATTATGAACCTAACTATGCCACCTTGTTAAGATCTAATATGTTAAAAGAAGGTAAGATCCCTATTTCATTCAATACGTATCAATGTTTGCAGAAATCAATTAGTGGGAAATATTTAGAATTCGATTTAACCACACAATTTAACTCAAGTGAATTTGATATGCCTAATTTTGTGATTGCCTTTTTCCAAACTGATAGAAATGATAATCAAGAAAGAGATTCAAGCTATTTTGATCATTGTAAAGTTCAGAATATCCATTTTCGTAATTCTAGAAATGAATCTTTCCCATTAGAATCTTTAAACTTAGATTTTGCAAAACATAAGTATTTGAAAGTTTATGAAATGTATACGGTATATAAGCGAGCTACAATTGGAAATACTGAGATGTTTTATTATCCTAAGGAATTTTTAGAACATAGGCCGATGTTCGTAATTAACACAAGCAAGCATAAATCAGTAACTGTAAGTGATAGAACTAATTTGAAACTGACTGTTAATTTTGAAAGCGATGTATCAGATAAAACAATTTGCTATGTTGTTATGATTGGTAAGAAAAATTTAGAGTATGATGTTGAGAAAGAAAAAATAATTGAGAAGATATAAATCAATTATATAATGTTTATTAGATTTGTTTAGTTAGTAAGTGTTTTTATGATATTATCATAAAAACTTATTTAATAAAATGACTATTCCAGATAACATTCCACGTGAGAATTTAATTGTGTTAATTGAAGATACTATATTAAATCTTGAGAAGTTATTAATGAAAAACAAAAGAAAGTTTAAGAGAATAAAATGTGTTTATATTACTCTTATTACGTTATCAGCTTCTACAGGGTTCATCAATGTATTTATTCCTGTTACACTGTATTCAATTATTACAACTGCATTTGCTTCGGCTTCTGCTGTTATCACTGGTCTATCAACACGGTTTAATATAGCTTCAAAGAAAGAATATTATAAAAATATGGTGAATCGAATTGGGATGTTTAAAGATGAGCTTAATGTAATTAAGCTCATGAATGGCGAATTAACAGATGAAAATGTAAGAGATATTGTTAACAGAATCAATGACATACTTAACGAAATTCGAGGCTATTAGAAACTGATTTTTAAAAAGTTTTAATATAATAAATACGATGGCGAGTCATATTGAACTTTTAAATAAACTTGGAAGTCTTGAACAAAAACAGGTTATTGGATTAAGAGAATTAGAATTAAATACAGAATATAAGATTGTGAAAATGGAAAAGATTAAAACTAAGTTTGGAAAGAGCATTTTAGTTGAATGTGAAGAGTTTAAGGTATTTCTTCCACCTAGATTTACAAAACACTTAACAGATAAAATGATTGATGAGACTGTTAAAGATGGAATAAAAATCAAATACACTGGTTTAAAAGATAACTATCCAACTGTTGAGTTCTGTATGTGAATCCAAAAAATAATAAAAATGATCAAAAATATGTTGTCAGAAGTAAAAATGGAGTGAATAGAATGGATCCTCAAAAGAAATTTATACTTACTAATAACTTCAATGTAATTGTGAAAAATGTGCATACCGAAGTTCAAGTTCTTTTTGATATTAACGGCAGTCTATTCAGTTTGAATTATGATCAGTGGACAGAGTTTAAGAAGTCATTGTTTCGTATAGAGAACGAGGTTAGCAGAAGATTCCATTATCAGTATCCGAACTTGTAACTATTAATATACTAATTTGTAAGTATTATGTAATTATGTAGAATTTAGTTAACTTTTATGGTAAAATCATAAAAGTGTTTTGTAATTTTATTTTACTAAATTTAGTGATTTTTATAACTAGATTTAGTGATTTTTTTTTTGCTTTTGTAACTTGATTTAATGATTTTTTGTATCCAAATTTAGTGACTTTTTTGTAAGTAGATTTAGTGATAGAATGCATTAGAAGTTATTATGAGTAAGATAGAAGTTATTTGAGATGTGATAGAAGTTATTTGTTAAGTAGGGAGTGCGGTAGAAATTATTAGGGGTAGTTTAGAAGTTATTTGGAGGTAGGGGGATGCGCTTTTGTTATTAGATGCGCTATTGTTAATATTGATGGTGTGCTAGATTGTTATTGGAAATGATGAAGTGGCGCAGAATCCCCACCCCACCCCTACTTATACATATTAGCTCTGGATGATCTTCCAACCATGCTTGAGTTTGCGTCGAGGTATGAACACCGCTGTTGTCTTCTATAAACACGAATTCCTCTTGTTCTGGAATTTTTTCGTGTAGAGACGGAAGCAGTGTATCCTCCAGTACTTGGATATAAGTCGCACTAGTGATTCGTCCAGGAACAGGAATAATCTCGCGCGGACCTTCAGCTGTCATATAGCCCCAAAAATGAGCTGAAACTCGTCTTGAATGTTCGGTGCGAATGACATGTTGTGGAAGTATCGTGTCCCGCGTGGCCTGTATAATATCATTCTCGGTTGCAGATCAGAGAGGAACACCTTCTCATCAGACCAGATGACGAGATCCCAATAGGCTTGTGAAGGACTCACGTTCTTCTTAGCCCATTCTCAACGCCTTTCCTTGTGGTAATCTGTCAAAATAGTTTTCATAGCTGGTTGTGCGTGATGGAGTCCAGCCGCAGTAAACCGTTGCCTTACTGTCTTATGTGAACATCCTAGTTCAACAGCTTTGTCTCTCAACACAGACACTACTTTAGTTCTAGGCACTTTTGCTGATACTAGAATCACAAACGAAATAATCCACAGGATGTATGAATGTGAAGGCGTGTAATAAGGATCAGAGTAATATTATGGGTTGATTTATTTATTGATGCATGTTCATTGTGGGTATTATTAATTTTATTTTTGTAAAGAAGCAAGTTACTACCCGCAAATATAAATATAACTCTAACTAAACTCTTTTTCTATTTTTGAGAAAATAATATGACGAGTGTGGATCTTTTTATTTGTTTTTGGGTGTGAGACTGTTGACCAGGGTGAAAAAAAAATCATGATTTTTTAAAAAAATATCATTTTTGATTTGTTAAAATTTAAATCGATTTTTTTTATTTATATCAAAACTTTCTACTCGTATAATACAAGTCGCGAACTGCAGAAAAGACATTAGAAATTAGGATTAAATGTTAATTATGTCATTTAGGTGGAAGTATTGGGATTTAATTTTGAATTAATCCCCAATCGTTTACCTATTTCAATCCCAAACAATGTGTCTCAAGCATTAAGGAAAAAAGCTTACAGCAACGTTTATCAATATGACACTTTTCTTTTCGCGAAAGCTACTGATGTTTGGCAGGGCCATATTAAAAAAATCGAAACTAGCTAGCCGCACGAAATACATACAAAGTCCATATATTTCGCCTAAAATTAACTAACTCTATGGCATATGGAACCCATAGGATCAATTCCACGTTCACAAAAGCTTTCCCTGACTTCTATCCTTAGCCAACTGGATCCATTTTCTACTTTGTATTCCTATATCTGCGAAATCCATCTAAAAGTTGTCCTCCCATCTGCGCCTAGGTCTTCCTAATGGTCGTTTTCCGATTGGTCTTCCAGTTAAGACTTTGAAAGCGTTCCTACTTTTTTCCATCATGGTTACATGACCTGCCCACCTGAGTCTCCTAGACTTGATGACCCTAACAATGTTTGATAAACCGTACAAATTATGTAGTTCCTCGTTATGAAGTTTCCACCATTCCCCATTCCCGTTCCTTTTAGGTCCGAATATTCGTCTGAGGATCTTGTTCTCCAATACTTTCAGTCTATGCTCTTCCCTCATAGCAAGCGACCATGTTTCGCAACCATACAGAGCAACAGGCATGATTATCGTTTTATATATTTTAAGCTTGAAATTTCTCGACAGAATTTGCGACGACAAGAGATTTTGAACTAAATAATAACACGAATTCCCTGCTTTTAGTCGACATTTAATTTCTTCGTGAATATCGTTTTCGTCTGTTAATATTGATCTTAGATATTTGAAAGTATTCACTTTATCAAAAGAATTATTATTTTTTTTAACGCATCCAAAATTTGCCGTATTACGATCCCGAATAACTTCTATGTATTTAGTACATAAATTTCGCCTGAAGTTTTAAACTCTATTATTTTTTATTTTTTTTTTCGCAGAGGGGATCGAGCTTTCCTAAATACGACCCTATTACCTGAAAACAAACAAATAAACGTGGGCACAAAAGAACTTTCGTCTTAAATTTTCATGATGATTTCTCCGTTGGAATAGTTTTAACAATTTAAAAACCCTATGTTACAAAGAGAAGAAAGCATTATTTACCCGTTACCCGTTCAAAACGGGATTTTCTCTAATCATCCTCTGCATGATCCTCTTTTTCATATTGTGCTTACATAATTTGAGCCTCATTGTATTTTCTTATTATTTTCCATAATCGAAATAACAGAACAGAAACGGGATTTTACTTATTTTCTCTTTAATTTATTTCGGATTTTGATTTAAACTAACGACTTTTATTAAAAAAATCAAGTGATTTAAATCTTGATTAAATTCGTGATTTAAATCAGACTGATTTAAATCAATCCACCCTGCTGTTCACCCATTGAAATTTCCTTCAGTAGTAAGCAACTACTTATTCAATGAATCATCACTAAACGCTAGAGGCAAAGAAAGGCAAAGCAATATCGCCTGAAGGTCGTTTGAAATGCGTGTCTTGTCTTTGGTTTACCTGTGAAGTGAAGCATTTTGCTTCTTCTACTAAGTTCTGACACATTATGTCAATGAAATATTGGTCTGTTTGTGAAAACAAAGAGAGGAAAGAAAAAAATATAAGCTATTCGCGTCAGTCTATTAGATCTTTAAGCATGTTGGAAAAATAAACCAAGTCCTGTATTTAACCAAAATATGGTTAATAAACTAGCGTTATTATCATTAAAGGCCGTATGTGTCCTGGAACCTTGTATTATACCTGGAAAAGTTCGTATCAGATCCAGAGGAAATGTAACATTTTATGATTATGCAACGATAAATGAAAAAATGGAAGTACGCTCTGTCTTAGTGTTCGGTGCGGAAGACCTGGGTTCGATTTCCAGTGTGAGTTTATCTGGTTTGGGATAACACGTTAGGCTGTAGGCCCATGTATCATATAGTCTCGGTGCTGCAAATTAAGTTAAAATTCTAACCATTCAACCCATCAGTCTTAGAGCTCATAGTATTATGAGAAAGTGATTGGTGTGATCCGTGATGCGTTGCAATTAAAAAAGCCACAATGAGAATCACAATGCTGTATATAAAAGTTGATTTCTCGCTGAAGCATCGTGACTTAAAATTAAATTTCAGATTTTTAGCTTCTAAAAATTGGGCCTATGGGTCCCTAATATAAGCTTGGCTAAGTAGTTAATAGGGATGCGCACGAGTCGAGTCGAGACAGAATTTTCCTGAGAAAATTAGAGTCGAGACACAGCTCTTCAAATAGAAAAATATACGTTTTTCGAGTCGAGACATCAATTTTACAGCACATTTTCGAGACGAGACAGCTTCAAATCTTGTCTCGTGCGCATCTCTAATAGTTAAATATATTCTAAAACTCATGAAATAGTCAATTATTTTAAATTAATTGTTGATTCTGAGTATAACTGTAAACCCAGAGTTTAAAAATAAATATGTAAAAATAATTAGACACATAGTTGCATTCGTCTGGATATTCAAAGCACGTTTTCACTGTTCACATCAGTTTAAAAATTATCAACCAACTAATTACAATTTCCATTCTCCATACGAGAAGAATAAGTGTACGAAAATGTTATTTGGAAAATATTTAAGCCCCTTTCCTCTCCCAGAAAAACAGCGAATGATAAAAGCTATTCCAGTCAATCCACGTGTTAACTAAGCATGTTCAAAATTCATTGTAAACAGTTAAATTACTTCCCTGCTTTGACCATTTAATTAGGATCGTGTACCAATAACCCCCGTTCCCCACCCCGTACATTCTACAAGACAAATTTTAGTGGCTCGCTTGATTGAATTTTGACAATCCCTTAAAATCAAATAACTTATCTTTTCTGCTATTCTCAAGCGCTTATACTCTTACAGACCTTGCAGTTATCTTTCAGTGCAATGTTTTGACACACACAAACGCACTCATCAAACAAGAAAGGCAAATATAAATTTAGTAAGAAGAGAAAGCAGAATCGTGTTGTTATAATTCCATTTAAAACTTAAATGAACATTAATGAAAAATTAGTTTCACGTTCCACGATAAAGTCCTTTAGGCTAAAGGAGACGGATCATCAACGAAACTAATGTTTCTTGAAGTAAAGTTTTAATGATCTCCTAACGAAAATCCAATCCCAGACTACACGAACCACAGGCGCACACGCTACCCACTAGATCAACAGGAACGGTTAGGGCTTCTTTAACTGTGTCCTAGACACTTTCATTTCCATCGTCTTCAGGTTTGTTAGGTCATACCGGATCCAGGTAATGAAATTCTTATCTAGTTTCATTACTGTTTGACAATAACAAATTAATTTAATTTTTCTCTTGACCCCAATTGACTTCGTTTAATAGGGATGATCGAGAAGCCCCAAAGAAAATATACGCCATCTTGAATCAAATTGACTCAATATGGTGGAAGTTATTTTTAAACATATTTTATTATAATATTTAAATAACCAAGTTTCGAAGTTCAGAGGAACTTGGTCCTTTTTACGCGCTTATCCATTGCCAATTTCACCCGCAACAAATTCGAATGATGCGGATGGCCTAAAGTAAAAATAGCCTATGTTTTGTCTAATCAAATGATCTTCAGTTGTTTTGCCTATAACACAAAATTGTTATATATGTGTATGTGCAAAGGATGAGTGTTTTAGCTTTCACCCCTTATTCTTGATAGAGTTAAATCCCAAACAATAGGATTATTAGTTGAAACCATAAGCCAATTTTCATTAAAATGAAACCAAAACAATAAAAGATAGTTGTGAAACAGGCAAACGGCCGCACATACACACAAATGTCAGTTGAGTCGAATTGTAGCGCTTGTCTTTGATCAATTTAACTATGTTCCATAAAAATGGGATTTGTTTAAAGATGTCTTCGAGGAACAGTTTTCAATCAGGGACGAATAATTAACTTCCTCAGTATTGATTGATTTCAGCCCCAAGCAGTAGAATTGTGGGAAAAGCTTATAGAACATATACTTCGTATTGTATTAGCATCTAATCACTTTTATGGATCTCGAACCGGCTCGGTATGTTGAGGTGACTGAGTCGTGAGCCGAGCCGTTGACAACACTACAGGCTGCTTAGCTACACCCACCGGCTTCCACTGGGCCACTGCGGCCCCCACCTTTGTAACAGTTTGTAGTAATATTCATTATCTTCAACCACAGAATCAGCTATCCAGTTGCGATGATTAAATTATACATATGTATTTTATTTATTTATTCACTAAAATATTTACGATACAGCCAAAAGATCATTATTTTTGTAAAATGACTATTATTTAAATGAAGCAGAGTGAATATTCTACTTGAGTTTAGAACTATCACTTGCTACACTTTTAGAACTAGACCTGATAGTTTATGCTCATTATTTCTGACAATTTTCTACAAATTACTTACAGAGACTATTCGGAGTAAATGTTTTACTTAGTTTAGTTATATTTTATTTTAATATATTTTAAATATATTTTATTTTATTCTTTTTGTTTAATAAATATACTTATATTTTTCTTTCTTCTTCTATGGGAATTAACAATCCTCATTTTTTTCTTTTTATTATGGGAATAAGGAAAATATTCTGAACAATTTTAAAGCACTTAACGCCAAGGCGTAGATAAATATGCTATTTTATTTCGTTATCTGTGTGATATATGGGATATATATTTTTCTTTCATATATAGGAGAATTAACGTTTCTCTTTAGTCTCCTAAGGAAATTAGAAAAATGGATATTCATAACAGCATTGGTTTCAAACACTTACTGCCAAGGAGCAGATAGACTATTATATTTTGTTCTCCCCATGAAGTAAGCATACCTTTTTCTTTCTTTCTTTCTTCATAGTGGCCCTTAAGACTTACCTAGTCGATAGCCAGAAGTTTGCCTGAAGGCATAACGTCGCGTAGCAAACAACTCGGTTCGACACTTGCCAATATACCTACTTTCTGAATAGAGTTGGAAGTCATTTTTTTTATTTTCATGATTTCATGGAAAGTTATATATATATCTTCGCTTCTGCTGTACTACTACTACCACTACTACTTATCTCCCCAAAAGTAAGCAAATCTTCTTTTTGAGTACTTTTTCATCATATTTTATTGAAAAAAGTGTTATGAACGATTTAAAAAAAAATATATAAATTTCCTTCGGCCGGGTTTGAACTCACGCCAAAAGCATTTCTTGTTACCAGCCTACAACGCTAGCGCACACGACCACGAGGACCGATAGCAACAAGCGTGTGATTTCTGTTATATACCTAGGTATAGGCTATTTAGCAAGATACGGATAACGCCATCCAATCAGAATCGTGTATTTAGTTACTACTACCGGGAGTACTCTCCCGAGCAAGATCTCAATAACCTAGTCCAAGCTAGAGGTTAACTATGTCAATAAAATTCATTTCAAACGGTTCAGCCATTTTTCGCTATAATAGACAACGTATTTTTAATGTATATACTATGTAGATATACGTTAATAGTATTGTTACTGTCTTTTTTATTTAAGTTATTTATTGATATAAAAATGATGCATTAACTTTAATATTTAACAGTATCATACAATTTCATCGTGCGTATCACGACGTGTCGTCGTATCCAGGTCTGTTCCAGGTCACGAAATCCGTAACAAATTATCACTGGTTCCAAATACCAGTATAATAATAGGGTATGTTCTAACCCCAACGGGTAGGAACTGACTGTGGTTAGATTTTTTTGCCTAAAAACGGAGCTCGATTCTCAGTAGAGCCTATGGTTTCGGATCCCACGTTAAGCTGTAAGTCCATGTCTCATATAGCCTCGCTGCTGAATGGGACGCTAAAGTAAAACCAACTACTACAACTAATAACAGACATTCTACAAAGAGCTCTGCAGACCATTTTCTTCATAAGAAATATTTTTTTTCATATCAAACTACAACGAGATACTTTGTATCGGTCGATAATTACCTGTATCTTGGGCAGAAAGTGCTTCTACACAAGCACTATACCTGATATAATGTTAACTAAAAATAACAAAAGAAGAATGTTTTTAATATATAAGAAATATACATTATTATTGTATAGTTGGTTGCTATGTAGTTGTTTATAGATACTCAATGGACATGTATGATTGCAAGTCAGTTTATGTGAATATACGTTAAAAGAGAATCAACGAATAAAATATCTAACACTTATCATGGACTTGTAATTTCAGCAGAAAAGGTGATAATACTAGTGAATATAATTACGGAAGATATTTTAAGGTGTAAATGATTACTGCCACTAAAGTTATACTTATATTATTAGCCGAACCAGGGTTAACGACTACCTTTGGTGAGTCGTTGTAAAACAGAGCAAACATAAATGTATAATTACAAGGATTCTGTTAAAATCTTCCGAAGTATTCAGAAACCTAAGACACCCCCCCCAAAAAAAAACAAAAAAAAAGCAAGAAACACCAAAAAAAAGATTTGATGTATGAACTTCTACCAAAGATAAGTTCTAGCAAGCGAAGTAGGCTATTTTTAGCATTATTCAATTGGATCAGTTGCTACATTTGCTAATAAAAAGTTGACGTTAAATGTTCTCCCTGAAATATACGTAAAGGAGAAAATACTTTTTGAATAAAGATCCGGCTTTAGATTGGTTGATTTATATAAAAAGAGTGAGTTTGTAACGACACAATTACAAGCATGGGATTCAAACTTGTGTTGCGTTATTCAACGTTTAAAGTTCTTAACATATTTCAGATTCTATCGAGAATCAAATTCAAGGTGTATATTTCAAGGTGAAGTGTCCCTATCTGTTCAAGGAACTTGTATTTCAGAATCTGCTGGCAATATTATCGCTAACTTCAAATACCCTGTATTTCATTCAGTTTAGTGTATTATAAACCATTGCTTAGTTCTATTATATAATTGTTCATAATATTTGTCATATTATTTTCGATATTTTTAAGTATATATATATATATATATATATATATATATATATATATATATATATATATATATATATATATATATATATAGTTAGTTTAACTTCTTTATGTAATGAAATGTAATCCCATAGTGACAGTTTGAACAATAATCTCTGTTTTGTTAAGGACTAAAGGATGATAATTTTATATATAAACGAAAAAAAAATTAGTGATATTTAGTTCCAGAAATAGGGATGACCGAAGTCAATGTGCTGAACACACACAAAACAGTTTAAATCCATTTCCTTGACCATAGCTAATTATGGACTACAATTGAAGTGAATTCAATTTATTTTGAGCTGTTCTTATTCAAAGTTCTCATTCATCTTATTCATAGTTCTTATTAACAGTCAAATTTAGAAGTTTTACGCATGTAAAATTCTACTTCAATTTTTCGCTTGACAAGAAAAAAATAAATAAATACTTGCAGAATATCGAATCACATCTTGAACTGTAACCATATGTTTCTTTCTACTGGAGTCCTACCTGATCAATAATAAAATAAAAATAAAAAACAGCGAAGCGGAGATTCGAACATGGGTCGCAGGAATGAATATTCTATTCGGATCCAATGAGCTACGAAAGAAGATACACGATCCATCTACGCTATAAGTATATGGTAATAATCGTAAGTTTCACGCTGTGAAAGAACTTTTTTCCTTTTATTAAGTTTTACGATATTTCTATAGTGTTTTAAGTGAACTGCAAAGAGATAGATCATGTAGTTATAAATCTGGTTAGGGATTGAGCTTTAAAAACTTTTAAAACATTTAATTAAATCGCGATACGGTAGCAAGGAATGTGTAGTACCTTCAGCCATAATTTTATTCTTCCAAGCAAAAAAGAATGCCTTCGTTCTACGCATTTGGAGTTCTTAAAAGTAAAATTATAGCATAATTAAACATGTGATTTTGCCATTTGAATGTAAATTTATGTCCCTTACTGACCAAAACAAATCTTATGGGCGCAATCTGCTTCCTAAGCCCCGCGTGTGTGCTTCTCCCTGTTCGCAATAGAAAATTTAGCGTAGGTATTTTCTGCAAAACTATTCGCGAGATATAGAATTTCATACTCAGTACTTCTGTTTACCTGGTACGGGAATTCATAGAATTGGAAATAATTCCTTTGTGTAATTATAATTATGCAGAACAGCGATGAATAAATGTTTTATGTTGCTTAAAATGTATGCAAATTGTTAGGAAATTTTCTAGAGTGGTGGAAAATATTCTTCTCAGGCTGGGACAATAGTAATTAAGTTAGTGCCAAGGAAAGAAAAACTAGAGACGGGGAATTTCCCTAGCTTCCCCCTACAAACAAATCACTGGTCGTAACGAACGCTTTTCCTGACGTATGACCGTGGCACTCTGTGTGGCTCCGTGGATGAGTGAGCAAAGGCGTGGCTTCGTAATCATGGGGTTTAGGGTTCGAGTCCGGTCGAGGCAAGTTGGTATTTCTTTCCATTGTTCGTTCCCCATATCTTAAGATGTTTCTCTCTCTCCGTAATCATCTGATGCTCTTAACTGAGTTCTCCACTTGAATTCAGCAATTGGTAATGGGATGCTCTCAAGTTCGGGTGACCTTTTACATGTCTACTTACAAAATCAAAATTTTCGACAAAATATGGATGCTATCCGATGATTTTGTCTCCAATTCTGAATTTGCACATGTGAGTGTATTTCTCCTTCATCATATTTGTATCTCCCGTTCTCCTATGTTGTCAGTTATGACAAAAGATGGTTTGGGAGCAAGATTTCAAATCATAAAAGCGCTATACCAATGGGTTCACTCTCGCTAAGCATTTGATTAAAAGTATATGTTTTCATACTGTAGGAGGGGAGCTTTTGCTCTTCCTACCCCCCCCCCCTGAAGTGACAGAATATTTATTTAGGTTCTGTAAAGTCATTTCAGATCAAACGACTTAAAGAGAGTTGATTCCAACAGCAACAGGATTGGGCTTTTATTTGTTGTTGCACTTTATCTTCACGAATAGGACGAATATCAAATAGTATATTTGGCATAAGAACTACACGTATAAGATTCATTTTATTTTGGAGAAATGATGCTGTAGACGGTGGTGGGAATCTCACCCAAGTGTACGGGAATTTTCATTGCCTGGCGATTATGCCACCCGCCTTCTTTTAAAGTTAATTCGGTTGCAATACTTCCAGCAAATACTTTGGACTCAACTGGTGGATCACTCTTGCCGTAAATCTCCATATGGCTGTACCATTTAGAAGTGTCCCCCGCTGTACATTATTTCATTTCTGGCACCGAATATTTGGTTTTTGCATCTTTTAAATGGTACTTTATTCTGATCGCATTTTAAAAAGGCGATATACAAATTATAACTGAAAAAAATTAGCCTCATATTACTTCGTAATGAATCACTAGAACAGGTTTTATCCTCTTTAACTTATATCTATCCCCCTCACTCTCTTACTCTTTTTTCTTTTTTATTGACTATTTTCTCACCTCTAATGAAAAGTTAAACAAAGATCTGAAATACTATAGGTAACTTATTATCTTCAATAAGAACAGCTAGTACACTTGATTTCTCTTTTTCATTTTCTTAGCCAATTTTAATGAAATGACACAACTGTTTGACAACCATTCAATGTGAAAAGCTGAAAAATAACTACGAGTTAGCAACATTGAAAATGAGACTAATAACAGTTTATTCTTCCATGAGCAAATAGTACACAACAAATGCAATGTATTATGGTAATTAATGTATTGTTAAGGCACAGTAAGAACATTTAGGATCCGACCCAAAGTATGTATCTATATGGGATCGAAATCTTGAACCAAAATCGAATTTGTAAGAAAAAAATTGTTACAACAAATGACAAAACACACGAAGTGCGCGTCACAATTTAAAGATGTCGCCCAAGTAAAGATGTCGCCCAAGTAAGCCAGCAGGTTACCTGCTGCTCCAAGTTATTCTGTTAAGCATAAACAAGACAAGCCCGTGAGTGCAGAAGAAAAGCAAATACTTTATCAAACGATATCAACGTTGTTCAATTCACTTGCAGAAAATTAAGACCTATAATAGCTAATTTTCATGTTCTCATAGAATATTTATTTATTTACTTTGTATTACTGAAGTTACTATTTGTACATTCGTATGCTATACAATGTAAGAACGCACATCAATATATTGAACTTATGGGGGAAGAGTACCATTTGTTTTTCATGGAAATGCGTAATGATTTAAGTAATATAAAGAAATAATCCCCCATAATGATAAATATGCTTGCTGTTACATACCAGCGCCATCTCTTTATTGTTCAGTTGATAATTTGACATAACTCATTGTAATTTCATCTCTAATTAAAGTTTGGAGAAAAATAACAATGTTCATTTGCTCTTAAAGGAGGGGGGGTAATATAGCGTTGGGTATTTTGCCTTATATCACAGCAATGGTGTG